>NC_056667.1:151697343-151872343 GCF_018350195.1 Panthera tigris
GTTTTTTTAATTCCTTATGTGGATGACAAAATAGAATAAAACAAAAATGAATATATATGAATGAATACACATGAATTTATTGACAGATAGTAATGCCCAATAATACCACTTAAAAAGAATGTTGTAGTCAATGACAAAGGACCTGAGTTCTGGTCCTCAGTCTACTGCTAACTAACATTTGAAAACATTTAATCCTAAGCATCTCTACACCTTGATTTTCTCATCTGTAAAATAATGAAAGTGTATGCAATGAGATGTACAGACCTTCCTCATATCAAGATTCTATAACTCCTTTGTTCCTGCTTAATGGTATCAAAATCATATAATTTTATAATATAAATACTTCAAATTCAAGACCCTGCAATCTGAAGTTCTGGCACAGAGTTGGAGAAGAGAGTGTGGTACAGAAACATCAGTTTTCTTCCTTCCTTCTTTCAAACTTGATGAGCAGCATAAATGCTTCATAACTCCCTCAATATCATTTCTCTTGTGGCTTCTGCAGCATTAAATACTCAAATTTCTCTCATCAGACTTGGGGGACTCACTTAGGCCACTGAAAGACAAGACTTTCGAGGCTCCATGGTATTCGGTATGACATCCTAGTATGTTGCATTTCACTCTAGGGAAAATGCAGGTTGATCAACTGAAAACTCTGGGCTGGTGTGGCCCACAAGGCGGTCACCATTAGCACCTGGCCTTACAGATGTTGGACAGTGCACAACAAGCCAAAATAAATATATGGCCCCAAATGAAAGAGAACACGGCACATTTAATTTACATCAGTCCAAATCTTGGATCCATTAGCTTCCAACAGTGGTGGGTAGTAGAAAGATATCCCCAATATATGGAATGATGGAATGTAATTTTAATATCATACAGTAATTAAAAACACTTTCTAAAAAAAGGATGACTATGACCCAATCCTCAAAAGTACGGGTGGTAACTGGCACATGGTTTAATTGATTTTACTTTTTAAAAGTTAATTTCTTTACTTTTTATTATTAGTCATGTATTGCAGCATTAAAATTAACATAAAGGTGAGGATAACACATGATCTTTATATGTCATCTTATTAAAATGAAGCTATTTTTAATACTTTTAAGAGGCCTATCAGAAAACACAATTTATATCCTCAAAGTATATTTTGTCAGTTTCAAGTATAATTTTTGCATTCATATTCTTTTATGAATTTTAATGGAGACACTTAAATTGTAATTATTCCTCTCAGCTCAAATGCAGGTAACAAATGGAATTCAATCAGTGTTTGCGCATAATGACCATCATTAAGAGAGAAATAATAATGACATTCTCTCTGCATTAAACTTGCAGACTCTTTACACAATGATCTGAATCCCATTATTGATCTCCATGGAGATATGTAATTGTCACCTATTCTGCATAATATCTGAATGTTAAATACATTTGTTTGGAACAAATATTTTAATGAATGCAGTCAGTTCCACTTAATTAACTATCTGATAACTGAATATTTTTACTTAATAATTCAACTTGGAACATCAAAATTGTTCTATTTTTTATTCAAATACACTTGAGATTAGTCATAGATATTCATTTGAATGTTCATAAAATGTATGTAGAGTTTAAAATTCCCCTTGGCTTTCTTTAAAGTACATCCATTAGAGGGACAGTGGAGAGGTAGTTTTCATCTGTTTGAAATAATTTTTTCCCTTCAGTGTTGTTTAAAATAACCCCTTAGAAGCTTACTTGTAAAATGTGTTTTCTGACCAAAATCCTTCTGCCATCCAACTTCCTTTTATCATAAAATTGTTCATAAGAATGCTACTATTCATAGTTACTTACATATATACATTTTTAATGTGGGCATTTGGTTTGGGGAAGCAAATATGAATGAAATATTGAATTCACTTGTTCAGAAAGCTCTAGGAGAGTCGTAATTGGTGAATATTAGGTAACCCAAGAACTATCTCTTGAAAGGGAATCTAAGATATTTATAATAATAGAAATAACAAGTACCATGAATTAAGGCTAGATTAATTTTTTGACCATGAGAGAAGCATCACATACCAGCATCAACACTCAGTGTTAGGTACTGTCATCTGATTCAATTCCACAAATACTTGCTGAGAACCAACCACAAGTCCAGTGTTGCACCTGGGAGTGATGAAACCATAGTGAGTAAGACACCAGACTTGGCCTCAAGAAACTCATCGACTGGTCAGAAGAAATTCACTCACACAGCAAGCTTTGACACGGGTGACAAATGCCAATGGCTTGAAAGAAATGAAACAGAAGCACGGAGGTGAAAATGATTCGCCCCATGGACCAATCAAAGAGATGGCAAACTTCTGATGTCTTAAGATGAACAGAATTTTGCCAAGCTTAAAACATGGTTAGAGAGGCTTTAGAGTAAAAGAAGTTTCATGAACAAAAGCTTGGGATATATAAGAGGATCTATATACAAGTGGCTCTATAAGTGAATCTTTCTGAGTACCTCAAGGGCCAGTTCAGTTCAACTAGAGCCTGGAGTGTATAGTGACCGGTGCAGAGGAATGAGACTATAAAGGTTACATGATAACTACAATTTATTAACCATTTTCTATGTGCCAGAAGCTTGACGTGTATCTTGAAGTCTCAGTAAAACCCTGTAGTATATCATTTATATAAATCAGGAAGTTACACTTAGAGATGTTAAGTGCCTTGACTGATCCCACCTACCCCATAGGTAGTGGGGATGGAATTTTGGACCAGGTCTACTGGTGTCTAAAGCCTGAATTCTGAGCTGAGTGAAAATGAGGTTGGGAGGGCCTTGAAATATATGCTAAGGGAACTAAAGAAGTATTGAATATTTTCTGCAACAGAATGACATAATTAGATCAATAATTTAGAAAAAAAAAATGTTTGGGACATAGTGTCCAGATCAAAATAGAAGCAAAGTGATTTGAGGTAAACCTGCAAATTATGAGGTTGCTTTACTAATCCCAGTAATACTGATCACTTTAACTAGCAGAATAACAATGGAAACAGAAAGGGGACAGATTCAGCAGACTCCTCGTAGTAAAAACAGCAAGACTCAGTGTCAGATTGGGTGACTGAGAATATAAAAAAATCAATAAGGGAGTAAAGAAAAAAATTTTTTTCCCCTTCTATATTCCTGGAGATGGAGTAAGGTGTATATTAAAACAGTATAGTTTCTAAGATTGAAACTATGTTGATTTTAAAACACTTTGGTTTTATTTCTAGGTGGCCCTAGAAAATTCAGCAAGGATAGTTTTTCCTTCATGCTTCTATTTCAGTGCCCTTTCTGTTTGATCTTTTATTGCTTCTCCGTGCCTCGGTGCTGAATGCGAAAAGAGGCCATTGATTAATTCACATATAAATACCAGTAACTCAATGTGTTACTCTTTCCAATGCTACTAAGAAGGTAAAAGAAGACTGCTTCATGGAAGACAGTGCCGAAAGCGAGAATTAAACGATATCATTCACTTTATTGACTAATTTCTTGAATGTCAAGAATATGCCAGGCTCTTGGGATACAAAGATAACTTTTACACAGTTTACACTGGGTATTTTGCATGTGGAGCAGACATGAATTTTTGGAAGTCAGAGGGTGGACTGTGGGAGGCAGAAAAATGCTGCCTCTCCCCAACAGATGTGCATGTCCCAACCTCTTATATTACATAAGGAACCTAAGGAACTTTGCAGACAGAATTCAGGTTGTGGACCTTAAAAAAGAGAAGTCATCTTGAATTATCTTAATGGAACCACTGTAATAACGGGCGCTCTGCAAAGTAGAAGAGAAAGACAGAAGTCAATGAGACAGGTGCAAAGTGGAAAAAGCAAAAGAGATTTGAAGCGTGAACAGAAATCAACACCACCACTGGCTTTGCATATGGAAGAAGATGGTTTCCACAAATCAAGGAACGTATGGTCTCAGGAAGCTAGAACTACCCTTAGCTGAGAGCTGAGGAAATCAGTCTTACAACTGCAAGGAACTGATTTCTGCCAACACACATGAACAAGGAAACAAATTCTGCCCTATAGAACTGTAAGAGCAGAAACTTTTGCTGTTTTAAGTGGCTTGGTTTGTGGTAATTTGTTATTGCAGTGATAGAAAACTAATACAAGTGGGAACAAAAATAATGCTTAACTTAAAATAGATAGAGAGTATTAAATATAATAATGCATTACTGCATCAGATGTGTAGAAAACCCTAAAAGCAATTAGCTATTATTTTTGTCATTTTGGGGCTGATTGTAACTTTAGCCTTTGGCCCACAGAAGGTGTTTCGATTTCACCAGGAATGTCCTGGGCAATCCCAGCCCCTCTCTTGTCCATGGCTTACTGCCATCAGTTTCAGAAAGATGACTCCAAATCCTAGCCTAAATTGAAGGCAGACTTCCAAGTCTTTATATTCTTTTTGGGACCCAGCTCCCCATATGATGGATAATATGAGTGCAATAAAGTCTAATTCCTTAGAGAAAACATCCGAGTTTCTGCTCGTTACCATATCTTCTGCCAACAAAACGCAATAGTCTTCAGAGGCAGTTCAAGAACAACATTACTGAAGACAACCCTTCACACTTCAGTTAAAGAACATCTGCATTCAGGTAAATGATTATATCATGCTTTCTCCCAAGGAACAGCGGGCTGTTTGCTTTATACTCTGACACCAAAGGTTAAATTTAGGTTTTTAGTGCACACAGGCAATGTGATTTCTCACTTGTTCTCCTAGGCATATTTTCTTGTTTCTTTGTGTGCCTGGTATTTGTGATTTCTATGCTGGGAATGATGGATTTTACATTGTTTAGTGCTGGATTTTGTTGTGATCTCTTAAAGAGTGTTAGATTTTGTTCTGGCACACAGGTAAATACTCTTGGATAAGTGTGATTCTTTTGAGGCTTACTTTTAAGTTTTGTTACAGAAAGCCCAGAGCAGCTTTTTTCTATGAAGTTGATTTAGGTCTAACTACTTAATGTGGTCTTTCTAAGAACTCTACCCTTTTTCTTATGTATTTTGAGGTTTTTCCACTCTGGTCGGTTGGAAAAAACTTTTCCTACCTGGATTTGAACTTTGGGAATTGTTCAACCTATTGCTTTTTCATTATTTTTCATATGTTCTTTTCCCAGACTTGGGGAAGTTTTTCCCCCACAAATGGGCATATCAACCAAAGTCTTAAGATCCTCCTGCAGACCCCCAAGCTCTTTTCTATTATTTTTACAGCTCCACTACCCTTGTCTGCAAGATCTTACCTGCTTGACTTCTCTAGGCTCAGATCACTGTCTTCTCAACTCACTGCTTCAATTCCAGGCTTTATTTCAGTTTCCTGTTCTGTGCCCCGAAACCTGGCTCCAGGTGGAAAGCTAGGGCAATCATAAAGCTTACTTTTTTTGGTTTCAGTTCTTACAGGAATGTCAATCCTGTTCTGCCTATTGTCTTCTGTCTGAAAGTTGTTTATATATACATATATATATATTTATTAATTCTAGCTTTTTTAGTCATTTATAGTGGGATGGAGCAAGTGGAAATATATGCTCATTCTCTATGTTTATTATAACTTCTGTTTTAGTAACCAGCTTGTGACAGCTTCTTTGTGTATTCTAATCATGTTCACGATGTGTCATGTGACTCTAGCCAATCTGTTTTGTGAAATATTTGCCCTTTTTTTTATTCATGGTAAGCTCTGCCTACTGCAAGGAATTCTTGTTATTTCTAAATATGGCACCTCTACTTTGGAATAAACAGGTAAGATACGATTACAGGGAAAAAAACAGCAACCAAACTGAAGTTCATGGGCATGTGTTCAACGGGATCTGATGAGACATAGGTTTTTGTCTTACCCTATTGCTACAATACACGTATACACATACACAGTCACCTTACACACATACACACTCTTGGTACACACATGTGCCACACAGCTATAGGTCCACAGTTGCAAAAGTATCTTCTAGAAATTTTATCTTCTTTCCCACATGTACTCTTACTTCTTCACTTCCTTCCCTTGCACTGTCATGTAGTCTAAGGAGACGATCTCTCGCAGTCTCTTATACCTTTGAAATGTAGCTTCGCACATGTCAGTGTTGGTTTCTTTCAGCAGCCCACACCTCCACCCATCTTCCTGCCAAGAAAACACATTGAAGTAATAGGCAGGAGTTGCCGGCATCTTCTTTAGTAACTTGCATTTAACATACTTAACTCTCTGGGGCATCTGGGTGGCTCTGTTGGTTGAGCATGGAACTCTTGATTTCAGTTCAGGCCATGATCCCAGAGTCCTGGGATCAAGCCCCATGTCGGGCTCTGCACTGAGTGTGGAGCCTGCTTGAGATTCTTTCTCTGTGTTCCCTTCTCTCTCTCTCTCTAAAATAAAAAAAAGTACTTAACTCTCTTATGGAACTGAGATTGTATCTGCATCCAGTATATTCTTGCAATTTGGTGCAACAGTATTTTTTTTTTTTGCCAAAATATATGTATTCTTTCAAAAGAGTTGGCCTTCTTCACTTATTTCTGGATTAAAGATTAACTCAAATTTTTGTTTTTATTTCTGACAAATTTGTTCACTTTCTAGAATAAGTGTGATACAGTTACTCTCTCAAGATTTTGAAATGATTTGCAGATGAACTTGCAAAACACATGCCACTTAATATTGGTGGATATTAAAACTAAGAGATTCAGCAAACTAGGTAAGAATGAGTTTTTATTATTATTTTATTATTTAAAAAAATGCTGACAAAAGCATGAAAAAAAAACAAAACAAAACAAAACATAAAAACCATTCCTGAGAATAATTCTGCTACAGTTGATCAAATATATGTTTTATAATTTTTTTAGAAGTAGCAATCATTAGGAAGGAATGGTCCCTTAAGAATTTATTTATTTATTTTTTTTAAGATTTTAAAAGATGTTCATTTATTTTTGAGAGAGAGAGATAGATAGAGCATGAGCAAGGGAGGGGCACTGAGAGAGGGAGACACAGAATCTGAAGCAGTCTCCAGGCTCTGAGCTGTCAGCACAGAGCCTGATGTGGGGCTTGAATTCACGAACCTTGATGACCTGAGCTGAAGTCAGACCCTTAACTGACTGAGCCACCCAGCCCGGAGAATATAATTTAAAAAGACAGATATAATTCAAGCTACCTCAAATCAATTTTCTTTTTAGGAAAAGTTTATTAAACTGGCAAACCAAAAAATATATATATATACAAATGTAGCACGTCTAAATTTAAATTAGCAAGTTGACAGATTCTTGTAAAAATATGAAAAAATATGATTTAAACGTAACACATAAAGACTTGCAATGGTTTAAATATTGCACCCAAAATTTCATGATTAATGAGTAATGTCACATAAAGGAAGTTTGAAAATAGCATAGTATAGCTTGCTGTACTGATTGTGGTTTATCAATGAATTAGTTAAGAACATAAGTTGCATACCTGCCAAATTCCTAAACATAATTTTTTACAGATGATGGTGAATAA
This sequence comes from Panthera tigris, assembly GCF_018350195.1. Lineage (NCBI taxonomy): Eukaryota > Metazoa > Chordata > Mammalia > Carnivora > Felidae > Panthera > Panthera tigris. The sequence continues at coordinate 151,704,800 of NC_056667.1, forward strand.
TTTTTCATGTCAGAATCACGGCCTATGAAGAGATTGGAAAGTTGAAACAACGGACTGCAAACTACCACTTAGTCCTGGAAGTGGCAGGTATGGCTATGTAGCAACACACAAGGTCAAAAATCTTTTGACTTTGGAGTTTTCTATGGTTATTAGTTCGATATTAGATAATAGTGTCTTATCCTGCATTGATAGATGTATGGTGCTAACAATGCGTGGGCCCTAAGAACATGTGAGACGATAGTCCCGCATGAAAAGTCTTGATATACAGTAGACGCTGAGGGATTTGGCAACCATATCATGAACAGGATAGTGTGGGCAAGAAGATAGTGGTATAGAAACCATATAAGCAAAAGTGGTAAACAAAAGAAAGTGATCATTGCAAATCTGATGAAGAAAAGACCCACATTGTTTTCAGGTGCTTGAAGGCCTATCACGGGAAAGATTGGTACTCTGTGTAGGTCAAGAAAACAGAACTAGGAACATTAGAGAAAAGCTAAAATATACAGCACTTGGGAGCAAGTGTAGAAAGCAGGATGCTCAGGGAGAGTCGATCTTGGTTCGCTCTTGATTAACCTTATAGCCAACTGCTTGAGTACAGTGGAATGGTGACTGTCTGCAGTATCCCTGCCATTACAAGAATTTCAAAAGTTTTATTAGATGAACCACAAAGTTATTTCTACCGAGATATTCTTTGACTCAATTTGACACAAAGAATTTCTTCCAATTAGACTCATCTCCTTGCAGTGGCCTTCACACACCATGCTTATACTGAAAGTAATCAATACTATAGTGTTGAAATCTCAGACAACTATGCCCCCCACCTATGTTTTGCCCATGTTTCAAATTCAGACTCTAGGTACCTCTCCTTTATGAAGTGTTCCTTTATTATTCAAGGCAATATTAAACTCTATTCATTGGCAACTTCTGCTAGTGTCACTCATAAATTCCATTTCCTACCCCTCTTTTCTGCTCTTTCTATCTCCATTGAATGTATTGTATTTCTTTCTTTTGTTTATTGCATATCTCTCCACATTAGAATTTAAGCTCTACAAAGGTAGGTGGATTTGTTTCTTGGGGCTGCTGTAAAAATCACTACAACACGGGTGGCTTAAACAACAGAATATAATATCTCACAAATTTGGAAGCCAGAAGTCCAAAATCAAGATATCAGCAGGGGCAGTTCCTACCAAAAGTTCTAAGGGATAATAGGTTCCGTGCCTTTCTTATAACTTCTGGTGGCTGTTGGCAATCCTTGGCTTTCCTTGGCTTGGGGCTTCATAACTCCGATCTTTGCTTTTGTATTCACACGGTCTTCTTCTGTTTGTGTCCCTGTGTCTTCTCCTTTTCTGTCTCACAAACTATTGGATTTAGAACTCACCCTAACCCTGTTTTGAGATCCTTAATCTCAAAAAGCTCTATCCCAAATAAGCCCACGTTCACAGATTCAATTTATCTTCTGGGAGGCACAATTCAACTCACTATAATAAGTATAATTTTCCTGTTGTGTTCGCTGCTATATCCTCAGCACCTGGACCAGAGCCTAGAATATAGTAAGTCCTCAATAAATATTTGTCAAATGAATGCATTGAGAGCCTAAAGCAGGCCAGACACTGGATTTCTAAAAACAATGCTGCATAGGTAGCTGGTAATGCACAGATAACAGATATACGAATGGGTAAAGGAGTCACTTAGAAGCACTGTTGATTTGTTTTATCTTGCCATACGAACATCTTGTTCTTTCTTCCTTGCTTGGCAATGTTTCGTTTTGGAAGAAGTACTCTCGCCAAAAAAAGGATGGTATCTTTATGTCCAAACATACTATTTGCTCAAAGGCATATGTAAGTGTGAGGGAAATATGTAAATAAAATCCTCTTTATAAATTCTAACATGAAGCTTTAGTGACATTTGTCATTTAGATAACTGTAAGATGTTATATTTAAACAGCTTATTGTATTCATGTCTTCTACTATAGATCTGCCCCAAACTCAGTATAATATGAATTTGTAAAATCAAAAATTACAAGAAAGAAGAGTTCAGAGCCCATCACCAATAATTTATCCTTTCCCCCACAGAAGCCTGGTAAGAATGCCAAAGACCCTAATTTGTCTATTTCAAATTCACATCAAAAAAAAAAAAAAAAAAAAAGCAAAATCGCCTATTTCCTCTGTGATCTGTACAAATCAGGAAAAATATCCAGGCCCTTCCATTATGAAGGTTGTATGGACTTTGTAGAACAACTCTTTTGTTAGGTTATACTAGTTCACCATTTACTTAATTAGACAATAAATTTACAGTCTGAAAATATGGTTCAGACAATAATTCACTCATGCATTTTCGGAACAAAATTCAAGACCCCGTACTCTCCTGAACAAAATCTCACTGGACTAAAAAGGCAAGAGATACTTTGCAACATTTGAAGTCTGCTGTCTGATGTTTTTAAATTATTTTCTAATTTATTTTATACTTTGAAGATGCCATTAAATATTACTCTTCTTAACCTTTATGTACATTATAAATTATAAAATAGATACGTGAAAAATATAACACACATCTAGTAGTTCTTTATTCTAGACCACCACCAACCATTCCCACCACATACTCACCCAGAAGAGAAGAGCTTTGAATAGTACACAGCACAGCTTCACATGGAAACTTCCAGAAAAGTCAACTCTTTTGCCAACGACTACACATACACACACACACGCACACACGCACACATACACACGTTAAGTAATGCGCAACATTAAGTAACATTAAGTTACTGATTTAATAGGAAAAATCCGTCTTTGTGTGGAAGTAAAATTGTGCAAAAAATGTCTAATTCTATACTGGAAAACATGATATATGAAATGGTTCTTCATATTTCAATGCTTAATATTCAGAAGCAAAAAGCGTACTCCCTATTTCAAAATAAAATCTGTTAAGAAAAGCGACGTTATTATGGACTGACTGATCGGTTAACAGGCTCACAGGCTTGATTTTTAGCAAAGTCTTATAGTTCCAAGAATGGCGTCCAGATGCTTTCTTAGGTATGGGTGTCATTATTTTTAGCAAAAGAAACCTTTTCACCCTTAGTCACGTCAAAGCACAAAGAGTTCCATAAATCAGTGCCGGGCTTGTTTTCATTCCTAAATACCTGGCCACTATATATTTATGTCATGTAAATTTTATTGCCTTGTTTTCAATAAGGATTTAGAAGATTAAAACGGACTTTTAAAATACAAATGTATATTTTTAGCCCTCTTTTCTGCTTTTTTCTACATCCCAAATTTCATTTAGTTTAGGCAATGACATTGAACTAGTCAGTTGAATTTTTATTGCTAGTCCATTTCACCTCTTACTTTCCAGGGAACAAAACCAAGCTACAACATTTCACTGAAAACATTGTAACACATTCTTGAAACCAGACTCTAGACAAGCGCATACAAAGAAATGTGTTTTTTTTATTTATTACAAACTCTATACATTTAGAAAAGATTGTGTTTTTTGCCTTAACTCTGAAAGCATGCCCCTTTCCATCACTGAGAAATACAGAAATATTTGAAATTCCCCAGTAATCTGGGCTCACAAATGGAAACATTTGGTTGTATTTGGTTCACAAGCACAGGGGGCCTGTCTGCTTTTGGTTCTGGGTAATTAGAATGTACAGATTTGACATCAAATGTGCCACATTTTAGTTACAATGTAAAGAACTCGGAGCAAATGTGCCAAAGGTTGGATGCAATTTAGAGTATAATGTTCTAGAAGTGGAGAGAAGAAGAATGAGTAAGCCAAGTGAAATCCCTTGTGTCTATACAACAGATCAACACACCAAACAATGTTTGGGACTGAGCAATTAGGCAATTATCTTACTCTAATCACTATGGAAGTCCTGGCTATGGAAATCAGATCCCAAACCGTACAGTAATGGTAACCGTTTTACTCTGTTCCTAGATCAAATTAGATGGATGGCATCCAGATTTGCATCTGACTACGTCCTGTCTATTCACACAAACCCACTATTCATATTAAATTAACTGGCTATGAAATTGGTCAGTAGAACTGACTGCAGTGATCAGACCATTTGTATATATATTAGGGGAATTGAAAGAACAAATAAATATATAAGCAGAAAAATCTGAAATCTTTCTAGATTACTAATGTATGTTCCAACTTATCCATGACCTCAAAATTTTTTTGTTACATGCACAAATTATAGCTTTCTGTATAAGACTCTAGGTTTACAGGACCCAACCTAAAGTGCTATTTGGGAATAGATAAGGAAGTCATAAAGAAAGGAAAGGAGAAAGGAAAAATTCTAGCTTAAAAATATGTCTGATCTATTACATAGTTTAATACCTCATATTGAGATAAATGCTACTCTGTTTGAAACTGTTCTCCATGTCAAGTTTCTTAAGCAAAGTTCTCTTTTACTGAAGAGTTGATGGTTTAGCTCTGATATTAGGAGGTCAATGAAAGAAAAATGTTTTCTGGTGATATTTCAGGAGATGACATGAGTCCAAAATGTGGGAACTGATATAAGAATGAAAATTAGGTGGCTCAGTGAGGGTAAGAGACTGACTTGATTTCAGTTCAGGTCATGCACGATCTTGTATCAGGCTCTGTGCTGAGTGTGGAGTCTGCTTGGGATTCTGTCTCCCTCTTTCTCTGCCCCTCCCCCAAGTGTGCATTTTCTCTCTCTCTCTCTCTCTCTCTCTCTCAAAAACACATAAATAAGCATTAAAAAATAATGAAAATTATGGCCTCTTCCCACCAAACACCACATGATAGAATATTTATGTTCCTAAGATACTCATTTTGTTAGACAACTAATTTCTTGGTCCAAGGTAAAAAAAAAAACCTGTTTATATATCAATGTTTATTCCTGCCCTTATACGTGTGCCACCACCAACAATACTTTCTGATAGCCTGTGATAATTGTGAGCATGTTATTCCTTTTTTAAAAAAAATTTATGTTTATTTATTTTTTATTTTTGAGAGCTAGAGAGACAGAGCACAAGTCAGGGAGGGGCAGAGAGAAATGGAGACACAGGATCCAGAGTAGGTTCCAGGCTCTGAGCTGCCAGCACAGAGCCCGACGCGGGGCTCGAACCCACGGACCGCGAGACCATGACCTGAACTGAAGCCAGATGCTTAATGGACTGAGCCGCCCAGGCGCCCTGTGGGAATGTCATTCTTACAGAAGCCACACTGTAGCCATTGATCACTTTCCAGGTACACATAAGCCTTACACAGGCATATCATCTTCTGTAAATTTTCAATATTAGGTGTTTGCAAGCTGAGCAATATAAAGAAAAAGCAAGCAAAGTAGATTCTTAATTTTAACTTTAAAACTTAAATCTTAGTGGTGCCTGGGTGGCTCAGTCAGTTAAGCATCCAACTCTATTTCAGCTTGGGTCATGATCTCATGGTTCGTGGGATCAAGCCCTGCGTTGGGCTTTGCACTGACAGTGTGGAGCCTGCTTGGGATTCTCTCTCTTTCTATCTCTCTGCCCCTCCCACCATCTCTCTCCCTCTCTCAAAAATCAATAAATAAAACTTAAAGGTTAAATATACTAGGGCAGTTATCTTTAGATAACTCTGTGTAAGTGGACATAGAAGTAACTTCAAAAAGGAATATCGTTGAAAAGTAAATCATTGTGAAATTACAGAGAAAGGAAATATTGTGGAGAATCAGAGCAGTCATGGGAAGTTATGTTGGCATGGGACAAAGAGGAATTACATCTGATACAGTATCAGAAGCTAGACTAAGGTAAAGTACAAATGGAAACAGTTAACTCAAGCAGTATCCTATCTTCTTTCTGGCTTTTTCTCCTCATCTACTTTCAATTTAAAGAATTTCTTTATGGAACTGAGCTGAGCCTATATTGCTATCCACAATAGAGATGGTCATAGCACTGTTCCAGTATCCAGTAATAGTGTCTAAGGGGGAAGAAATAACAAAATGTCCCTAATTGTTGAAGCTATCATTCTGTCTGGGGAGGCTTACCTCAAATTCAGCCTCAGATGTATTGAAAAATAATTTCATTGGTAGGAAGCATAAAACTGCATCTTGGTTACACAGGGTTGATCTCTATAAGAAATATGTTATGAGTCTAGTGTGATCTAAAGATTTTAAAAATTGGGGCGCCTTGGGGCGCCTGGGTGGCGCAGTCGGTTAAGCGTCCGACTTCAGCCAGGTCACGATCTCGCGGTCCGTGAGTTCGAGCCCCGCGTCAGGCTCTGGGCTGATGGCTCGGAGCCTGGAGCCTGTTTCCGATTCTGTGTCTCCCTCTCTCTCTGCCCCTGCCCCGTTCATGTTCTGTCTCTCTCTGTCCCAAAAATAAATAAAAAACGTTGAAAAAAAAAATTAAAAAAAAAAAAAATTGGGGCGCCTGGGTGGCTCAGTCGGTTAAGCGTCCGACTTCGGCTCAGGTCATGATCTCGCGGTCCGTGAGTTCAAGCCCTGCGTTGGGCTCTGTGCTGACAGCTCAGAGCCTGGAGCCTGTTTCAGATTCTGTGTCTCCCTCTCTCTCTGACCCTCCCGAATTCATGCTCTGTCTCTCTCTGTCTCAAAAATAAATAAATGTTAAAAAAAAATAAAAAAAAAGATTTTAAAAATTAAGGTAGAATTCACTTCAGATGGAGGGAAAAAACAGAAAGATTAATTTTAAAAATATAAGATTTGATGGAGACCATCTAGTTGTTCTATATTCCTTCTGGTCTATTATTAAAGTGTTTTTAAAAACAATAACATCTACTCCTTTTGCTATGATAACAAAAACAATTAATAGCCATTTTATAACCTAACAATGAAGCCAGAGAAAATCACAAAGAAAAAAATTTCAATTCAAAATTAAAATTTGAAACCATGATATCCAGAGAAAAATAGTATTTTCTTGGTTAGCCTTCTCTTAAAATATACTGCATTTCTATACTCTAAAAACTGTTTGAAAAGTTTTATAACATGCTTTTTCACTTGACATATTATGAACATTTTCCGTCTTTAAATATGGTTGTAAAACATCATTTTTAATTACCATGTATATTTTACTCCTGTGAATATAATTTATTTAGCCAACCCGGTATTGACAGAAAGTTTACTTGTTCCATGGTTTATTTCTTTCAATTATAATAACACCGTCTTTATTTTATTTGATTTATTTCAATAAAATATTTATTGAAATAACTTATTAAATATGGATTTAAAATATTAAGTTATTTAAAATATTAAAAATATTTATTTAAATCCAGGTTAGTTAACATGTAGTGTAATAATGGTTTCGGGAGTAGAACTTAAGTGATTCATCACTTACATATAATACCCAGTGCTCATCCCAACAAGTGCCCTTCTTAATGCCCATCACCCATTTAGCCCATCCTCACCCACCTCTCCTCCAGCAACCCTCAATTTGTTCTCTGTGTTTAAGAGTCCCTTATGGGGGTACCTGGAAAGCTCAGTCAGTTAAGGATGTGACTCTTGATTTCTGTTCAGGTCATGATCTCACGGTTCAGGAGTTTGAGCCCTGTGTCAGGCTCTGTGCTGATAGCACAGAGTCTGTTTGGGATTCTCTCTCTGCCTCTCTCTTGGCACCTCCCCTGCTCACTCTGTCTCTCTCTCTCTCTCTCTCTCTCTCTCAAAATAAAATAAACGTTAAAAGAAAGGAGTCTCATGGTTTGCCTCCATCTCTGTTTTTATCTTATTTTTCCTTCACTTCCCTATCATCTGTTTTGTGTCTTAAACTCCACATAAGAGTGAAATCATATATTTGTCTTTCTATGACTGACTTATTTAACTTAGCATAATACATTCTAGTTCCATCCACATTATTGCAAATGGCAAGATTTCATTCTTTTTGACTACCAAGTAATATTCCATCACACACACACACACACACACACACACACACACGTGTGTATATATATATATATATATATATATATATATATATCCATTCATCAGTTGATGGATATTTGGGCTCTTTCCATAATTTGGCTATTATAACACGCTCTTTGAAAAGTAGTTCTGTATGTGTTAGAGTTAACACACTCTGACTTTCTCTTTTTTAAAAAACACCTTTAAAAAGTTACTGCGTATCTTCCAGAAATCTTATACCAATTTATGTCTATACTAGAATGGCATTAAGTATTTATTTCTCCACCGTCATGGCAGCCATGGGTAACAGCATAAGAAAAAACAGTTGTGCTCATTTGGTGGAGGAACATGGCATTGTGTAGGTATTTTATTTTAAATTTTTGTAACTAGCAGCAGTTTGAATATTTAAAAAATGTCTTTATTGGACTTTTGTATTTCCCGTTGGTCAGTTAATATTTCTGTTGAGGGTTTAGTTAAGCTACTTGATGCCATTGCTGCTTTGGCATCCATTTTGTTTTGGCCAAGTGGCCTACAGGGACCTTAAACAGACACCAGCCACTCCTGTAGCTCTTGCCCTGGAGATCGGCCCAGAGAGTCACAAGCGAGTGTTAAGTTCCTCGGACAGCTTCGCTTTAGATCAAAAGCCTCCTCTGCCTCCCAGGACCTTCCTCTTGTTCACCCCTTAGATAAAACCCCTAAGGAATTTACCAAACTTCACTCTTTTCATCCATAGACCCTAAGGAAGGCATGGCCCCAGATCCGATCTCTCTGTCTGCACCCTACCTTGACCTTCTCATGTGGTCCCTTAATGTATTTCCTTTAGGACTTGTGAGTAATTAACGTCTTTATTTCAACTTTTCTTGTGGTCTGTTATTGAACTTTGATTCACCACCAGGGCCCTCTGGCCTTCTTAACAAATGTTAATTTAGCTGAGTCATAACAATTTCTTTGCCTATTTTTCTAGTGGGATTTTTATTCTTTCTCTATTTGTGTGAATTGTTTGTCATATGATTAAAAATACACTTTCCCAGTATTTTCATGTTTCTTTTCCTTCTGTTTATGGCATTTTTTGATGTTTGCAAGTTTGTGTGTCTATGTGTTAATGTAGTCAAAGTTATTAACTTTTTCCTTTATGTCTTCCTCTTTATACCTCACTCTTTTTACTCGGTTCGTTAAAAGATAAATCACTATTTGCCCATCTTTTACTTTCAAGGCTGGTGGTTTAATTATGCTGTTGTTTTTGTTTAATGCTATTACCATCATGGATTTATTCTGATGTATTGTGGGAAGTGAAGACATAACTTAAACCCAAGATTTATTTTTTCCAAATATTCTTCCAGTATAATTTACTAGATAACTACCCCTTTCCCTTGAATTCTTAAAATACCACTTCTTATCATGTGCTATAATACTAATTACATATATATATATTTAGAAAATTATTATTAAAATTTTTTTAATGTTTACTTATTTTTGAGAGAGAGAGAGAGAGTGAGAGGGAGAGGAGCAGAGAGAGAGGAAGACACAGAATCCGAAGCAGGCTCCAGGCTCTGAGCTGTCAGCACAGAGCCCGACGTGGAGTTCGAACTCACAAACCGTGAGATCGTGACCTGAGTGGAGGCCGGACGCTCAACCGACTGAGCCACCCAGGTGCCCGTAAAAAATTATTTTTTGAGATACATCTCATATTATACTATCACACTGCCTTAATTATTATGGTGCCATATGATTTCATATCTAGCAGTGAAAGTCCTTTCCTTTGATTACCCTGATACAATTTCTCAGTTTTATTGGTCTGAGTTTCCAGTTCTACTTTAGAGTCACTCTGTCAGGTTAAAAATAACTGAATTGTACTGAATGACTATATCAATTTGGATATTGTAGTAGAATAATGACCACCCAAAGATGTCCATATCTGAATCCTTAGAACCTATGAATTTGTTACCTTTCATGGTAAAAGGGACTTTGCAGGTGTGCTTAAACTAAATATCTTGAGATTATTTTCCTGGATTTTCTGGATGGACTCCATACAATAGCAAGGGGTTGTTGTAAGAAAAACAATGAGGCAGGAGAGGGAGAGGGAGAGAAGGAGATATGATGGAATTAGAGGACAGAGAGAAACTTGTGGATGCTACATTATGGGCTTTGAAGCTGAAGGGAATGAGCCAAGGAGAGCAAGTAGATTCTAGAAGCTGGAAAAGCAAGGAAATAGATTCTCCTCTTGAGCCTCCAAAAGGAGAGCAGCCTGCTTACACCTTGGTTTTAGCCCAGTAAGAGTCATTTGAACTTCTAATCTCCAGAACTATAAGACAATACATCCATGTTCTTTTCAGCCACAAAATTTGTGGTAATCTGCTACAGCAGCAATAGAAAATGGATATAGAAATAACGGACATTATTACAATATTGAACTTTTCTTTCAAGAACATCATATGCCACAGCTTTGATTCATATCATTGTTTTGTGTCCATCAAGTGAAGCTTTTGTTTGTAAAATGAATGTTCTATATTTCTTGTGAAGTTAACTCCTAACAATTTAGATGTTATTGATATTACTATTAATGGAATTTATCATTGTTTTGTAACTAGTTATTTATGATACTTAGGAAAGGTACCACCACTTTTGTTAGTCTATTTTCCTTAATTTTTCTGATTTCCTGCCTTTTAAAAAATTCCTGCTTTTATTTTTATTAATTCCTGCTTTCCTTAAGTTTGTTTCAGATTTATGTTGTGTTTACTTTAGAGTTGAATGACCAGTTTGTTAATTTTCTTTTTTTTTCCTTCTCATTTAGCATTGAAAAGAGTTGGGGTTCTGGTTTCCTTTTGATAGATTCTGCATTGTCTTATGTTTTGATCTGTAGTGTTCTTCTTTTAATTATTTTTAACTATTCTCAAATAATTTTAATTAGCACTGACTAAAGATTTATTCACATGAGAGTATTTTTGTTGATGTTGTTTTAAATTTATTTTTCTTCTGTTTTTTATTGTATGTATAAAAGGTACATATAAGATTTTAAATTGTTAAAAATAGAGGATTTTTAAACTTGTAAGCTAATAACATTTCATCCATTTTTCTAAATATTCTATGGGAATGTAACTCTAGTTTGATCAATATCAATTGAATGTACCATATTAGGAATATAGTACAGTATCTCTGATTTCTCTTTGTATGTATTTATATTTGTCCCCCCCTTTTTTTTTACTTTCAAACTTTGTGAGCTTCTTGTTTATTGTAAACAGAGTATAGCTGGACTTATTTTTAATTCAATCTAGTCATTTTTAAAGGCAATGAGACTTGAATTAAAGCAGCAACAGATGAACATGACCAGATGCCTTTGAGAGAGATTTTAGGAGGTAGAATTGACCTGACCTGATGACTTTGGTTGCAGTAGGTAGAAAGTCAGGGATGACTTTTCAATCTTCTATCTTATACAGAAGAATGAGAAGAACACTGTTATGTGGACTAGGTATACAGAGATTTTGTAGGGGTTTTTAATGGATCTGTTTGAGGTGCCTGTGTAACATGCAAGTTGGGCATATCCAATAGGCATCAGATGAAAAGATTTGGAGCTCAGGCATGTGATAAAAGCTAAGGTTTTATTGACAGAAAGACAGAGTTTTTCTTTTTAATAGAAATTGGACTGAACATGCTTGCAGTTTGAAGAGAACAAGTGTAGATTGAAGATAAAAGGCAAAGAGGGATTCATTAGTGGAGGATAATCCTGGATCATGAGAGGGACAGTGAATCTACAGCAGCGGTAGGAGCGTTTGTCTCTCCAAAGAGAAAGGACTTTTTGGGGAAGGAAGATTAGCATAAAAGTACATTTTTGGGAGGGGGTTGGGAAAGCAGAGGAGGAAAGGGAGAGATCGTTTATTCCTGATTATTTGTCCGAGTCCTTTAAATTATGGTGGAATTCTTGCCGAGTCTCGCTACTTACCTACCAACAATGTAAGATTCACATACTACCTGACGAATTGAAGAATTTGAGGACAGCCTGATGTCTCCTGCTATCACAGACAAGATTTCTGTGCTTAAGTTTCTGTTTTGGATATGGTGTGGGGAGGTCTCTATGCTGCTTCTGTTTTATGAAAGCGGACAAAGCAATGTCAGCCGATGAGGAAGAAGACAGAGGTAGAGCGGTAGATTTGTTAGAGGATACTGATAATTTGAAATGAAAAAGGGAGATGGTTTGGAGAGAGGACAGGTTTTTGCGTGCATCCTTGACAACCCAGAGGCCAAAATGGCTTGCAGAGCGAAGACTGTAATATCTCCACAAATACTCACAGCAATGGAACAAGCACGCACCTCAGACCAGTGGTTTTATTTATTGGTGGTCATCTGCAGATAAGACAGCAAATCAGAAGATAAGGGGTCAGGGACTTAAGGGTGTTGGGGAGACTTATGTACTTTACGGTTCAACGTTGTGAAAGAATAGACACGCAGGAATGTGCATAGATACTAATTGTATAGCTCAATGAGTTTTTATAAGGCAAACACAACTGTGTATCCATCACCAGATCAAGAAAGAGAAACCTTTCTACACGGTAGAAGCATCTCCTTCACAATAGAAGAGTGCTATATTCTCCAAAAGGAGTCACTATTCTGACCCTACCACTATACAAGATGTGTGTGTGTGTGTGTGTGTGTGTGTGTGTGTGTGTGTGTAACTTTTTTTTTTAAATAATAGGTTGTAGGGGCGCCTGGGTGGCTCAGTCGGTTGAGCGTCCAACTTCGGCTCAAGTCATGATCTCACACTCTGTGAGTTCGAGCCCCGTATCGGGCTCTGTGCTGACGGCTCAGAGCCTGGAGCCTGTTTCGGATTCTGTGTCTTCCTCTCTCTCTGTCCCTTCCCCGCTCATGCTCTGTCTCTCTCTGTCTCAAAAATAAATAAAAAACATTAAGAAAAAAAAATTTAAACAATAGGTTGTAGAATTTATTTTTGTTTTTGTACGTAGCAACAGTCCATACTTGCTTATTGTTGTACATTGTATTGATATACCTAATCCTAGTGTACACATTTTGGCTTCTACAAACAGTGCTCCTAGGAATATCATTAAGTTCATATGTATATATTTTTGAAGAGAATATATAGGTGGAACTGGAACTGTTGAGTCATAGGATATACATATATTTAGTGTTAATTGATACACTGGCAGCTTTCTAAAGGCCAGGAAAGTAGCAGTGTCTGAGAGTTTCTGTTGCTTTACATCTTCAGCAACACAAATTTTACATATTCTGGGAGGTTTATAGTGGCATCTCATTGTGATTGAGTTTCTCACATCGTCCATATTATTCTATTGCATTGTACGTGTTCAAGGGTTTACTTATTGTCCATGTTTTTTCCTCATCTTTTTAACTAATTTTAGGTGTCCTTTGTATATTTTGGACATGAGTCTTTTTTCAGGGATGCTTTTCCATAAATACCTTTTCTCAGTCCATGGCTTGCTTTTTCCCTCCTCTCATTGATGTCTTTTAATGAGCACAATTCTGAATGTGTCTCTATTTATGTTTTCTTTATTGCTAGGGTTTTTTGGGTCTTGTTGGGAAATTCTTGCTTATTCCAAGACTAAGAAGTTATTTTCTTCTGTTTCTTCTAGAAGCTTTATTGTTTTCATCTTTCACATTTAGATCTAGAATTCATTTTGAATCTATTTTAGATTACAGTGCAAGGAAGGGATTAATATATATGATTTTCTGTTGACTGAGCACCATTTATTGATGATAATATTCTTTCCCCCAATGTTCCAGTGCAATCTTTGTGATGACTGAAGTGACTATGTAAGCGTGGGTCTGTTTGTGACTCAATATTATGTTTTTCTGGTTCATTATATATTGGTCCATCGAACATCACTATGATTATTGTAACTTCAATAAGTTTTGAAAATCCTCCAGCTTTGCTTTTCTTCTTCAAGATTATCTCTTGTCTATTTTGGCCCTTTGCACTTCTAAATACAGTTAGAAACAGTGTCTCTAATGCCAACCCAAGAAAAAAACCTACTTGCATTTCTATAGTGCTTCTGTTGAATATACGAATGACTGGGGTGAATGGGCATATTTACAGTATCAGACTTTCTAATCCCTGAATGTGGCATGTCCTTCCATTTTTTATTACTTCAATAATGTATTATAGATTGTCATATAGAGAAAATGAATATTTTTGTGAGATGTCTTCAGTATTTAATATTTTAGATATTTCAAATTGTATCTTTTAAAAAAATGTCATCTCCATTTTATGTAGTGTCATATAAAAATACAATTAATTTTTTATATTGACTTGGTATACATAGACTTTAAATAATAAACTTCCTATTAATACTGATGGGTTTTCTCTAGATTCAGTTGGATTTTCTAGACTATAATAAAATGTTACCTAAAAGTAATGGCAAATATGTCTCTTTGTTTCCAAAGTTTATATATCCTATTTGTTTGTAGTTATTAACTTTAATGGTTAGAACCACCAGTAGAATGTTGTACAGAAGTGGTGATAGTGATGTTCGTCTCTTCATTTGAATCTCAGGGTGAAAGTTTCTATATTTCGGGACACCAGGGTGACTCAATCAGTTGAGCGGCTGACTCGTGAATTCAGCTCAGGTCATGATCTCATGGTTGTGAGACCAAACCCCACATCTCAGTGCGGAGCCTACTTGGGATCCTCTTTCTCTCTCTCTCTCTCCCTCTGCTCCTCTCCCCTGCTTATTCCCTCTCTCTCTCTCAAAATAAATAAATAAACATTTAAAAAAAGAGAAAGTTTCTATATTTCACTATTAAGTATAAGTTTGTTAAAAGATTTTGTAGATACTGTTTCAGAATAAAGGCATTTTTCTCTGGTTAGTTTACTAAGAGTTTTATTATAACTGACTTTTACGAAAGGTTTTTTTCCACTTCTTTTGAGATGATTATATATTTTTTCATCTTTTTTCTGCTGTTGTGATAAGTTATAAAATGAATTTAAATATTAGACCAGCCTTATATCCCTAGAATAGTCACATTTCATTGGGTTATGTTATCCCTTTCATATATTTTGCATTTAGCTGCCAATAATTTAAGATTTTAGTATCTATGCTGTTTAGACAGCCTTTCCTATAGTTTTCCTCCCTTGAATGCTTTTGTTAAGTATTTATATATTTTATTCAAAACATAAAAAGGTTATAAAGTTTGTCTATTTTTTTTTCCTGAACTCTAAAAGAGTTTGTGTGAGACTGATATATTTTTTAACATTTTGAAAGGCAGAGAGAGACAGAGCACAAATGGGGGAGGGGCAGAGAGAGAGGGAGACACAGAATCCGAAACAGGCTCCAGGGTCCGAGCTGTCAGCACAGAGCCCGACGCGGGACTGGAACTCACGAACCGCGAGATCATGACCTCAGCCGAAGTCGGCCGCTTAACCGACTGAGCCAACCAGGCGCCCCGAGACTGATATTTTTTTTTTTTTAATTTTGGTCCTAGAGATTTCTTTTTGGAGATGATTTTATTAATTAATTAATTGAAGGTGCCTGTGAGCAGGGGAGGGGCAGAAAGAGACTGAGAGAGAGAATCTTAAGCAGGCTTCATGCCCAGCGTGGAGTCCAATCCTGAGCTCCATCTCACAAACCATGAGATCATGACCTGAGCTGAATCAAGAGTGGGGCGCTCCACCAACTGAGCTACCCAGGTGCCCTGGGGATGATTTTAAATTATAGATTCTATTTCTTACTGTGTTAGTTATGCTGGGGTTTTTTTTTCCCCAGGATTATATCCATTTAATTAGTGGCATAAAGTTACTCATAAACCTAATTTTTATCTTTTTAATATGTGTGGGATCTAAGGTGATATGTTTTAATTATAACCATTAGTAATATTTCTTGACCATTCCTGTTAGAGAATGCTTTTAACTTTTTATTTTAGAATAAAGATTTTTTCTAAATAAAGAATATACTTTTAATTTTGTTGATTTTGTATCTTAAATGCTTATTTTTAAATTCCGTTAATCTCTGCTCTCATTTTTATTATTTCCTTCATTTTAGCTTGTTTTGGGTTTAATCTGCTAAATTTTTTTCAATCTATCCTTCCTAAAATGGATGTTTTGATTGTAGAGTTTCAGCCTTCTGTTTTATGTGCATTTGAGATTATATATTTTTCTCTAAGCACTGTTGTCGTTACATCCCATAAACTCCGATGGATACTATCTTCATTATCATTCACATGAAAATATTTTCTAATTCCCCTTGTGATCTTTACTGTTTTTTGGCTCATGATTTATTTCCAAATGGTGTATTTGTGTGCTGTGTGCTTGTATTTTTGTTTGTTTCAATGCCTAACTTAATTCCACTGCTGTCTAAAACCTCGTGAATGTATTCAGTTTTTAAAAATACTTGAAGCAGGGGTGCCTGGGTGGCTCAGTTGGTTGACCTTTTGACTTCAGCTCAGGTCATGATCTTGTGGTTCATGAGTTCCAGCCCTGCATTGGGCTCTGTGCTGACAGCGCGGAGCCTGGAGCCCACTTCAGATTCTGTGTCTCCCTCTCTCTCTGCCCCTCCCCTGCCCCTGCTCTCTCACTCTGTCTCTCTCTCTGTCTCTCACTCTGTCAAAAATAAATAAACATTAAAAAATTAAAAAAATTAAAAAAATTAAAAATACTTGGAGCTTTGTGTAGGGTAAGTTAAATTTAAATGCATTCTATTAACCAATGTGAATGTATTTCTGTAAGCACAGTTCTATTGAAATAAAGTTTTAAAAAGAAAAAAAAAGAAAAAAAATACCTGAAGCTTTTTTTATGATGTGATATCTCAGCAAATGTAGCTATTTGGTAAGAATGGGTATTCTTCATCGTTGTCTAAAGTGTGCTATGTATGAAAATGAAGGTAATTTTCTACATGGTTTTGTTTGTTTCTCTTAATGGAAGCATTGCTCTGCTCTAAACTATTTCATCATAACTAGAAGCAGAAGTGAGGGCAGCAGAATATGCAAGTATTTTCTTAGGGCAGCAGAATATGGAAGTATTTTAAGAACTAGAATGTGTCTGATTTTGTACGTTGCAAATCCCTCAATTAGTAAATATTCATCAGTAGCCTACTGAATGCTTAACATTGTAACACTATGGGTTATGTACCCAATAAAATAAAATGTCAAACATAGTTCCTTATGTCTAGAATGCTGCATGTGGTTGGAAGTCTAAAATAGGAAAGAAACAGATTAAATATTTTAGCTATGAAGCATTTCCTGCTAATTAGAAGGGGGAAATGGAGCCTTTCTAAAGAACATTTCTCCCAGTTATCACCTTAAACATGATCAAAACTGGAATCATTAAGAGTCAAACAATGTAAAATTATGTGACTCCTGATGTGATGTATAGGTGACAGCATCTCTTGTGAAATATAATTACCAAACATTTTTAAAAAGAATTTAATAAAGATTTTTGATCTATTTTCTTTTTATAGAAAATTCAAGAGGTAGGTGAACCTTTTAAATTATAGCATGGGGTACTAAGAGGATGAATCCAGGTTGTAGGGCATTATTAAACATCCTTGGTTAAGTATCTTCAAAAAGATTTTTGAATATTTCTTGACAAAAAAAACAAAGCAAAACAAAAACAAACTTAAAGACATATAACAACCAAATGCAAAGCATAAATCATGAACTCTGGTTTAACAAAACCAGCTATATTATTTGAGAAAATTGCATGAATTATAATATAGACTTGATTTTAGATTACAGCATTACTTTTTACCATGTATTTATTTTTGAGAGACAGAGAGAGACAGAGCACCAGCAGGGGAGGGGCAGAGAGAGAAGGAAACACAGAATCTGAAGCAGACTCCAGGCTCTGAGCTGTCAGCACAGAGCCCAATGTGGGGCTAGAGCCCACGAACCACGAGATCATGACCTGAGCCAAAGTTGGATGCTCACCTAAGTGAGCCACCCAGGCTCCCCCTTTAGCATTATTTTTATAGGCATGAAAATGGTATTGTGACCATGTAGGGGGATATCTTTACTTTTAGGAGATGTATGCTGATGTACTTAGGGATAAAGTATCATTATATCTACAAATTATTTTCCAATAAATTAGCAAAAAAATAACAAAAGTATGTCAGTTATTACATTTAGATGGCGAATACATGGGTAGATATTAAACTGTTCATTTTCCTTTTCTATATGTTTAAAAAAAAACAGCTAAAAATATTTTAAGGTTGGGTATGGGGTATTACTGGTTAATCAAAGGGAGCCATGAGTGTGAGCCGAATTGATCAGTAGTGAAGATTTCAGTGAGGATTCGGGGATTTTGGTTGAGCTTTCAAAACTGGGACGAAGTTAGGTAGATGGAATAAGGGAGGCTGGTCATGCCTGAAAGGCAAGTAACGTAACCAAGTCAAGAGATTATGACATGTGACATGTCACTTTTGACTTGCTTCACTTTACAGTCACTATTGGGAGCTTTTCACTAAGGGTGACAAGCTGGCTGTCTGAAACTTTACTTATGATTTGGTTATAGTAATATCAAGTTTACCTAAATAAGAGAGGTTCTGTGTTCATTGGGAGATTTCGGAGAAATCTCTCTGAATGTCTTACTGTAAGTACTCTGAGTCATGACATTATTTGCCAGTTCCTTCACCAAAGATTCTATTTTAAGGATCACTTCATTTCTCTGCTCAGAGTGTGTTTCTTATGTGTATGGTGAACTGGGAAAAATACAATTTCTATATGTTCATCATTGCTCTGTTTCTCCTTACAAATATTGAAGAATCAGAAAGCTACTAAGTTGTTAATATCCTCAAAGCTTCCAGTGATTATTTCAGGGTCTCACTGCCTCACAAAATACGTTAAATTTTCTTAGTGAAACTTCTTTATGTTGCTCGACCATATTACCTACGGCCCCTCCCTCTTTCTTTCCCAAGGTCTTCTGCATGCCCGGTCCAAATAATCATAATGATAGCTCTGCACTTGGTCTCTTACCTTCTGAATAATAGCGGTACCTAGCACTTACACTGTATTTGGTTTTCCATCTTCAAAATGCTTTGCAATCAGCGACTAGCTGGGCTCTCTTACCCGTGAAATTTATTTCTTGATGACAGAAGGAACATATTCTTGGCATCTGGCTATGCCCACTATTGCCACCATGGAGCAGAGAGAAAATCAGTGCTGTGGATGAAGGAAGAGGTTAGGGGTCAGGAGATTCGTGTCCTATTTTTGACTCTGTGCTTGACTCACGCACATACTGGCTCAAGACAAGCAATTGCTCACTGTAAATTTTACCACCTGTAGGAGAAGGAGGATGGGATCCACACTGAAAAGATGAGAAGCTCATCGGCCACAAATAAGATGCCTTGAATTTGTAGTGGGACTCTGGTGCCTGCTAAAACCGTCAACAGAGGGATATATGAACACGATCTTTTCTTGGTGTGGTATCTCCTATTAAAACACTAAGTTTCTGAAATTATATGGTGATCCTCACTATCTTTACTTACTCTCTTTAAAAGTCAACAAGTCCAGAGAAAGAGATAACCCAACGCTAGACCCGATTAGCAACATTCAGCGAATTATGCACAGTTTCCCTATGCCACAGTCATCATGGTAGCTTTTAACAGTTATTAAAAAAAAAAATGAGAATTTGTAGTGACATATATGGTAAGACTTAATGATCAAATTGAAAGTCTTCTTTCATCTAGTTTTATGTATTTTTTTTCTGTTTTTAGTGCAACTAGCGGAGTAAATGATAAGATATCTGTTAATGCTGAAGAAACGAAGGCAATGAAGAAGAACATTAGATAGTGACAGTAAGAGTGACAGTAATTCAGAAAAAGACAACTGTGTTTATCTGGGTTTCTGTTTTGATGTGCAGATTAATACTTATTTCCCATTTTAAGCCAGACGTTATTAGGATTCGAACACTGGTCTTCAATGGAATTTGTGTATCGATGTGTCTCTCTCATGCGGCAAAATATCTCCTGAAGGTATTTTTTTACTTGAACACGTCCTTTTACAGAAAGGCAAGATGATTAATATTAAGCATGATGACGTTTATTTGGTTGCTCTTAAAAATGAAAGGGATACTTTTTCTGAAGGAGGTAAAATACTCATTTAGGGAATTCGGAAGAGAAAATTTGGGGAGATTTTTGGAAAAGGGAAGAAATCTTTCTGTGATTTCATGTTGGTTAGAAATAATTATATAAACGTGCAGAAGGTGGCTTCCACAAATTTTTTCTCCCCATTACATGGGGAGAGGCAATTTCTATCAAACAAGGGGCACTTAATACACATGTTCCACTTACACGCAAGTCCCATTTGGGAGAGCGATTTAAGGGAGACTTATAAGGTCAATTAGTG
The DNA here is from genome assembly GCF_018350195.1 of Panthera tigris. Lineage (NCBI taxonomy): Eukaryota > Metazoa > Chordata > Mammalia > Carnivora > Felidae > Panthera > Panthera tigris. The sequence goes on from NC_056667.1 coordinate 151,724,955, forward strand.
AATGTTTTAGTTTTCCAGAATACTAGCTTCCACATGCCAATTTAACCATATTTACATGTACTCTGAGGTGGCAGCTAATGTGAAAAAGAACGTTGGGATAAAACCTGAAAAATGAAGAAAGAGAACCAGACGTTTTTATTTAACTCAATATCTAATACACTTATTTTCCCATTTCAAATCAGCACACGTATTTCCCTGGTGTTTAGGCCAGATCAGAGACCAACTCCTTCATGTATTCACTTTTGTAGGTTTGTGGTTAGTCATGACATAGTGATTTTTCTCAAATCCACGGTTACATTTAAGAGAATCATTACAATTATTTTTTTGCCCACTTTATTCTCTCAAACATTTGGATCGAATAGGAAGAGTGCTAACCATCTTTCTCCTCAAACACAAAATGACATGTTTCTTATCTCCTTTATATTAATATACTGGTACAAATTAGCAAATTATACCTACGTTACAATGTGGGAGCATAACATAGACTACTGATACGCTTGTCCTCAGAATTTACTGGTAGAACTAGAATTTAGGCTGAGGCCTCTGACTTTTCCAACTGCTATCTGCTAATTTTCTTGGGAAAGTATACACTCCAAACAAAAGTATTACATAGCTGTACTCATTTGGTAACTAATGTTTTTATCTGCATTGATTTGATTTCATTGGATAACATAGAGAAAACTCTACTAGGAATGAAAAGGAATCTAATACAACATAAGAAGACTTCAGCTGCCTGGGTGGCTCAGTTGGGTGAATGTCCAAGTCTTTATTTTGGCTCAGGTCATGATTCCAGGGATTGAGCCCTGATTGAGTCAGCGTGGAGCCTGCTTGAAATATTCTTTCTCTCTCCTATTGTGTGCGTGTGCACATTCTCTTTCTCTTTCTCTCTTTCTCTGAAATAAAAAAAAAAAAGACTTCATTTGGTACAATAATGCTTTCCACTGCAGTTTTTGTGATTTTTGCTTATTCTATAAATTTTTGGGTACCTCTTTATTAAAAAAAATTTGTTTTGAATGTTTATTTATTAGTGAGAAAGAGAGCGAGCGTGCGAGAGTGTGAGTGGGGAAGGGGCAGAGAGAGGGAGACACAGAATCCGAATCAGGCTCCAGGCTCTGAGCTGTTAGCCTAAAGCCCGATGCGGGGCTCGAACCCACAGACTGTGAGATCATGACCTGGGCTGAAGTCAGAGGCTTAACCCACTGAGCCACCCAGGCGCCCCCTTGGGTACCTCTTTAAACAGAAAATTCGAATGTTAAGCCTAAATAAATCTATATATTTTTATTTAGTATAAATGGCTGGTATGGCTGCTCTCCCATAAGATAATTTCACATTAGTGATTTACTGCTGAAACCTGTTTTTAAAGCAAAATAGGTTCTTTCATCAAAACACGCACTGACTCAACCTCCTCACGGACTTCCTCTGTACTTTGGTAGCACCTAGCTCCTGCGTGGTTTTGGCAACGGCCCCACCCATGTTTCACCTGGGCTTCTGTGGACCGTGGCTGACAATCAGTGTACCGTCTTAACCACCACACGGAACTTGAACGGCTCACGTTCATAAACAATGTGCAGCTGGGACCTGGCTTGAGAAATGATCATAAATTTTGAGCAGAAGGAGTTCAGTCTTGTGGCCCCGAAATTGGTTGTTTATTCTTCTGAACATTGTAAAGAGCGACATTTCATGCCTATTAGAAACCCAACATTCTTCCCAGAGTTCGTAAAGGGTGTGAATGTAGGGCGTATTGCAGCCAAGGTCTTGGAGAGGCAGAACATGCTAATGGCGGAAGAAATCAAACCTGATGATTCGTAGTTAAGTACTACTCGTGGACTCTCCATATTCATATTGGTAAGAGCATCACTCATGGGCGAAGATCCATAACATGGGACCCCCCCCCTCCCCCGCCAAAGCCTATGTTTTAAGACCACAGGTCATGGGCTCATACTACTGTATCCATGAAAAAGTAAGGAAAAAAAAAAAAAAAAAAGAAGCAATCTCATTTCCCCCAACAGATGTGTATGTGTTCCTGAAGAGTACAGGCTTTTCAATCAAGAAGTGGAATATTTTGGTTTGATAAGATTTTTCTAAATAACATTTCCTGATAGATACTTGATAAACAGAAATTGGAGGAACTCATAAGAAAATTTACTTTTAAGTAAAAGAAGGGTAAATACCATTTACCCCTATGGGACTTATACAGACTTTATATGTGTGTCTGGCTTCATATGTGTTTATATCAGAATGTTAGTAGTGTGTGTGATTATTTTCTTTTTTTCCTACTCTTTAGTAGAGTTTGGGTTATGAAATCAGAGATCTGAAATTGAGTCCCAGCTTTGCCACTTCCTAGCTGTGTGACTGGCATAAGTCGACCTTTGTAAGAATCTGTTGCCTCAACTTTAATTTTATATAATTATACTAGCTACCTCATAAGGTGGTTGTGAGAATTAATGCAATGACATAAAGCATCCAAGGTATACAGGTCATTTAAAATATGTTCTTTACTATTGTAGCTTTTATCTGTATTTCCTGTGGTTAGCCTGCACACATTTTGTAAAACAGGAACTCCAATAAAAATCATTCACTTACAAAACTCATATGAAGGGACGCCTGGGTGGCTCAGTGGTAAGCGTCTGACTTCGGCTCACGTCATGATCTTGCGGTTCGTGAGTTCGAGCTCCGCGTTGGGGTCTGTGCTGACAGCTCAGAGACTGGAGCCTGCTTCAGGTTCTGTGTCTCCTCTCTCTGTCCCTCCCCTGCTCATGCTCTCTCTCTCTCTCTCAAAAATAAATAAACATTAAAAAAACCTCATATGAGCATTTGTTTTTGCTCTACCTGCTTTCTCAGTTGAAAATGGCAGCTTTAGTTATTGTATACTCATGTCTGTAATGAGTGATCAGTTTTGACAAATGCATGCTTAATTCTTCATGTCTTCTTTAATTGCTCTTCTAGTTAGATTTTAGATTCTTCTTATTAGATTTACTAATATTTAAAGTATGTTAACCTATGTTGAGTTGAAATATATTATTTTATGTATATGTATGTAAACATATGTATATGTGTGTATGTATGTATGTGCATGTATGTGTGTAAATATATATCTCAAATTTCAGGTCTTCACTAATTAGACGATGAAAAAATGCCTTAATATAGTTGAATAAAATTAAGAATAATCAAGTGATTCAAAAACATTTAGGAATTATTTCCATTTGATCAGCCATTCAGGTTTATACATAAACTTTCCTACAAAATAGGCTGCTGCTATATATGTCTAAAGGGGATCGCCATTTGGCTAAAGCTTGTTGCACAAGAAAAGCCCATTTCACAGTCTATTCACACCTGACTTTATGGCACTTCACCAAGGAAGGGCAAAACAGTTTAGACATACACAATAAGAACCAACTTGAACCTTATTTAACTTCCAAACCTTCTAAATTTCTTTAAGGCTCAGATAATTCCCACAAAGTCTTGCCTCACTTCCTTCCTGCACTCACCATGTGCCCTCTGGGAAATCAAACCACCTACTTACTGGAAGAAACAAACACTACCTATTTGTTTCTATACAATTTAGGGTTTCCACATTTTAAGAAAATTTAAAGAGAGGGTTAAGATTTTTTTTCTTAAAATACTCTACCAATAATACCTAAATGAGATAAATTAGGATATATATTTAATGCTGATTTTCCATATTCTTTTAGTTTTGAATGCCAACAGCCAGAAAAAAAAATCATGAAGTGTAATGCCAAAGTTAAAAGGTTCATTTTCATGTGTGGCTTGGGATATTATATTTTATTCACCACTAAGGAAAAACATATAGTTTCTCATATAATTAACAAAACTCATATTCACTAAAAGCCATTAACAAAAAAGCTAAATGGAAGTATATGGATTGTCTTCAGTGTTCAGTAGCAGAGAATGTTCAACAGACACTTTCTAAATAACAATGTTGCAATTACACCTTGCATTTGTGGAGTACTTGTCTTATACACATATCTGTAGGTTTCTATGCTTATTGATAAATAAAACAAATTTATACCAAAGTAGGGTATCTTTAAATTTTTTTTTAATGTTTATTTATTTTTGGGACAGAGACAGAGCATGAGCAGGGGAAAGGGCAGGGAGAGAGGGAGACACAGAATCCGAAGCAGGCTCCAGGCTCTGAGTTGTCAGCACAGAGCCCGACATGGGGATCCAGCCCACAGACCGTGAGATCATGACCTGAGCCGAAGTCGGACGCTCAACCGACTGAGCCACCCAGGCGCCCCAGGATATCTTTAAATGTAAACCCTAAAAAAATTTGAAGGTAGGAAATGGTGAAATAATTAATCATATAATATCCGGAATACTTAGACTAGAAATGGAAGGATCACTAAAGTTTAGGAAGTCTGGAAACAGTACTATGCCTGATCTAAATCCATGCTTGCTCTCTGATCAGAAATGAAACTGATTAGGGGTGCCTGGGTGGCTCAGTCCATTGAGCCTTCGACTTCTACTCAGTTCATGATCTCACAGCTTGTGGGTTCAAACCCCCATTCCGGCTCTGTGCTGACAGCTCAGAGCCTGGAATCTGCTTCGGATTCTGTGTCTCCCTCTCTCTCTGCCCCTAACCCACTCGCATTCTGTCTCTGTATCTCTCAAAAAAAAAACAAAACAAAAAAACATTAAAAAAATTAAAAAAAAAAAAAAGAAATGAAACTGATTAATGACAGGAGAAACCCCAGCAGAACAGTTATCTGTAAAGGGAATTCACAGCCTTATAAATGCAGGGCTTAACCTTAAGCACCACAAGATCAACCACAGATTAGTGCCCTGTTGTCTGCACAAGGATTGGTCTAACTTCAAAAATGTATTCTTAAACCAATTTGACAATAAATTTCATATTAAAAAAAAAAGTAAAGAACTTAGTACCTGCCCCCCCCCCCAATGTATTCTTGCTTTTGAAAATCTTTTTACCTTATATGGAGGTAGTCCCAAAAGTTTCTGGATACTGGGATCAATGAGCATAGTCAATGTTTCAGAGGACAGACATAAGCATAGGACAAAAATGAAGTATATACGTATAAATTTGGTAGAGTAAATAAAGGAAAATGATCTAAAAAGAAAGTGATTTTTTCTTCGTTAATATTTCCAACCTGAAAAATAGATTATATGTATACCCAAATTAGAACAAAAATAATAGGTAACTAGTGGTATCATAGGTAAGACCTATGATAGTGCCTGTATATGTGGTTTTAGTGAAACTATGGAGGATTATTTCCAAGTATTTCATGGAACTAGTTGGAGGGCCTTAGAACTTCAAGTGATCCAGACTTCCTGCAACTACAAGAGTTCTTTTATCATGCCTCAAATATTGACTACTACTTATAGGGGTATATGTAGTGGCCCTTTGCAAAAATACTCTCATTTTTAAAATTAAACTTTTGGGGCGCCTGGGTGGCTCAGTCGGTTAAGCGTCCGACTTCAGCTCAGGTCACATCTCACAGTCCATGAGTTCGAGCCCCGCGTCGGCTCTGGGCTGATGGCTCAGAGCCTGGAGCCTGCTTCCGATTCTGTGTCTCCCTCTCTCTCTGCCCCTCCCCCGTTCATGCTCTGTCTCTCTCTGTCTCAAAAATGAATAAACGTTAAAAAAAATAAGAATTAAACTTTTTTTTTCAAGTGTTTTATACATATCAGAAACACCTACAAATAATAATTGCACTACTGGATAGTTCTTTTCTTAATAAGGAAAATACACAATCAAGGTTCAGATCAAGAAAAAAATCATCACTTGAACGCAAAAGCACCAGTCATTACCACCCTTCACTGTAAATGCTATCTTGCCTTCTAATGCCATGTATCAGTTATATCTGATTTTGAAATTTACATAGATGAAACCATATTGTGTATACTTCACTATGTGATGGATGGCTGTTTCTGTTCACAAACATTAAGTTTGGGAGATTCATTTATTTTCATCATTATGTGGCATTCCATTGTTTGAGCATACCATCAATATTTATTTATTCTACTTTTGCACCTTTTGGTTGCCATACCTTTGTTTCTGTCAGGAATAGCACGGCTCCAAACATTCTTGGTGCACTTTTTGGTGTACATGGATATCCATGGAGAGCTAAGCGCTCAGTCGTAGACATTGTATGTGTTCCGTAGTAGATACTTCCAAACTGCTTTCCAAAAGGGCTGTATCAATTTATATTCCTAATGGCAATGTATCAGAAGTCCACTTGCCCCACATCTTCATTAACCCCTGATGTTATGATTACTCCCGTGGGCGTGTTGTGGCAACTCGTGTTAGTTACAATCGCATTTCCTTGTTGTCCAATGTTACAGCACCCATTTAAATGTTCAGCAGCCTTTTGTTATTCTCTTTTGAGCAGTGCCCGGTCAACATGCTTTTCCATTTGTTAACTGGATTTTACCTTTTTATTGATTTGTAGAGGTTATTTACATATTTTGGGCACATACACATTGTCAGATCTCTGTATCTCTCTCTCTCTCTCTTTTTCTCTTGGTTTGCAAACTGGCCCTCGTCCAGGCAGGGAAAGGAGATACTGGGGAAAGAGGTCGCTCCAGATTGGTTGGTGGCAGGTTTAATAAACAAAGGAACTTACATACAAGGTTTGACTTGGGCAGCTGAAGGGCCAGTAATCTACACAACTGCATGCCAAATTTTAAAAGTTTATATACAATGGTTTGGTCATATCGCATATACTGTCCAGATGGTTTCAACACCACATCACTATCTCAGGTGTTCTCGGGGCAGCTTCTGGGAGCAGAGAAGGCAAGCAGAACCCACATTCCAAGGACAGCAAAGAGGGTGAGGGGCCTCCAATTGCCCAGATACAGCTCCCAGTCAACTAATGGTCATGTCCTGTTGATAACCTTCCCCAACACTCTCTGATATAATTTCCCACTTTTTAGATTGCTTTCTTGCTCTTTTAATTGTTTCTATTGATGAAAAATAAAATTATTAATTCTACTATAGTCCAATGTATCACTTTTTTCTTCTTTCATGGTTCATGCTTTTGTGTGCTGCTTACCAGAGGTCATGAAGATGGTTTCTGTGTTTGCTTCTAAGAAATGTATTTTCTTGTAGTTACATTAGATTTACAAAATATTTGGAATTGATTTTTCAGTATGCTATGAGGTAAGGGGTCAAGTCACTCGTTTTTATATGGACATCCAATTGATCCAGCATTATTTACTAACAAATATATAATCTTTAACTCACTGCATTGCTATACCCCTTTTGTCATAAATCAATTCACAATATATGTAGGTCTGTTTCTGGACTTTTGGGTTTTTTTCATTGGTCCTCTTGTCTTTTAACCAATACTAAATATTTTAATCATTGTAGCTTATAATATGTCTTTATATCTGGCTGTGAATGTCCTCCAATATTGTACTTCTTCAAGATCATCTTGGATGTCCTTGTTCCTTTACATTTTCATATGTATTTTGGAATTGACTTTTTAATTAAAATAAACCCTGAGATTTTTATAGGTATTTAGTTTGAGCAGACAGATCCATTTGGGGAAAATTGATATTTTTACAATATTGAATCAGCACCCTAATGCACGAACATGGTACTTCCTGTTGTTATTTAAAGTAATTGTGCTTAACATTTTCTATGTTTCCCTATAGCATGGCATATGCCTTTCCATAAATGTAGTCCTAGGATTTTTATGTTTTTGATGCAATTACAAATGTTTTAACTTCCTAAGTTTCATTTTCTAATTGAAAGCTAGTATATATAAATACAATCGATTTTGTATATCGACTTTGTAAACAGAGAGCTTTATATATTTATTTATTTATTTATACTCTTTTTTAAATATCTTCTCCATAAACAAGTATGTCACCCATGGTTAATAAAAATTTACATTTTTCCCTTCCAATTCTTATATTGTTAAGTTCGTTTTTCTTACCTTCTTGTACCAGTTAGGATTTCCAGTACGATGCTGATTTGAAGTAGTGATAGCAGGTGTCCTATTTTTGCTTTCATCTCAGGGGAAGACACTTCGGTCTTTTACATTTCAGTGTGATGTTTGCTACAGGTTTGTTACATATTCGCATTCTTAACAGAACTTCACGTCATAAAACCTGTACTTAGGTCATACGTTTTGGTCACCCGTCCTCCTCTTTGCTTCATCTCTATGAGCCAATACTCAGCATCGGGGCCTTTGAACATTTGTGTGTTTAATTTAGATCTGATTTGGCCAAGTAAATTTTACAAGGAAAGCTGTTGTAGAAATTGGTTCATTTACAGTAGAGAAAGAAACTCTTGGCTTAGCTGTTGATTAGTCAGTGTAAAATGGTTTGAACATTCAAAGACACACACACACAAACACAAATGCACACATGCGAGCATCACCTTTATTTATTCATTGAAAGCTTTCTTATGGAAAATTTTAAACATACCCCAAACAGACAGAAAAGTATAGTCAGCACATATTATTTATAATCTAATATTAATAATTGGTCAACTTTATTTCACCTATGAGTTATTTTAAAGCAAATCTGAAATCACATTTTTTTTTAAATTTTTTTTAACGTTTTATTTATTTTTGAGACAGAGAGAGACAGAGCATGAACGGGGGAGGGGCAGAGAGAGAGAGGGAGACACAGAATTGGAAGCAGGCTCCAGGCTCTGAGCCATCAGCCCAGAGCCCGACGCGGGGCTCGAACTCACGGACCGCGAGATCGTGACCTGAGCCGAAGTCGGACGCCCAACCGACTGAGCCACCCAGGTGCCCCTGAAATCACATTTTTAAAATCACATTTTTATGCCGCAAACTTTGGCATAGATCTCTAAGAAATTAGGATTAAGAAAATAAGCGCAGTAACATCATCATGTCTTAACATTTAAAAATTGTGATAACTCTCTAGTATACATTCAGCATTCAATTTCCCTTATTGCCCCATAACTATGTTTTAAGACTTGTTTGTTGAGTCAATATCAAAACAAATTGCATTTGATTTATATATATCTTAAGTTTGTTTTAGCATAGGACTGTTTTCTTTCTTTTTCTTTTTTTTTTTTTTCTTTCTTCTGATTTTTGTGTCTGTAGAATTCACATTTTGCATTTGGTCGACTGCAATCCTATGATCTAATTTAACATGCTTTTTAATGTTTTGATTTACTGTGCACTGGTAGTTATAGGATCAATGTGATTCAGGTTGGAGTTCTTTTGCTATCGCCTTTAGCTTAAAGGAATTGTTTTTATATATAAATAAACAGACAAATGATAAGCAGACCTCCATTAATGGCACCTTTTATTGTTAGTGGAAACATTGGAAATCAATGTCATCCCCACTCAAATCAATGACAGTATCCAAAACACTAACACTGAATTGTAGCAGTGATGTCTGAGTATGTCTCCATACATTTCAATTTCTGTGAACGGGTATCATTCTTTCTTGAGTATTGGATGGGTAATGGAGCCTGAGATTTTTGATCCTGGGCTGAATCGAAAGGAAATGGGGGGAAAAAGAATAATGAATTGAGCTTAGGCCTTTTTTGGTATCATTTAGCTGGATATAGAGTCTAGTTGATTTCTGAATAGTTCGAACATTTTAGAAGAGAAGTTAGGAAGCTCTTTGCTTTCACTAGTGTCTTACTAGTGTCTTGAGCTAACTTAAGGCCTTGTTAGCTTTGCTGAAGCTATTGTCAAAGGAAGACAATCAGCCAATTTTCTCTTTTTTATTCTCTTTACCTTTTCAGCTTCTTCCTAACCCCTTCCATCAACCCTAGATCATACCTGGATCAGATTCAATCTAAGGTTAAGTCAGAGAACGACTAAACTAGAGCCAGGCAGATTGAGACAGTGGATGCTCCAAATGGTTTAAGGGTAAGCCTGTACCACATTTTTCTCTTCCCCCACACGTTTCTCTATGAATCTGTGGATAGCACTGACATGTTATGGTAAAAGAAGTTCCGGAGGAAGCATGAATAAATCATCACATATTTTGCAATGTATACCTAACCTACATTAGATAATTTTCCTTGAGGAAAGATTAGCAAATATTTGTATGGTTCCCATTTTAAGTGCATCTCAAACTGAACTTTTTTTGCCTAAATGTCTGTGAATTAAAGAAAATCTACAGGTTAAAAAAAACTTTGAATATCTAAAGTTTAAATTTGTCATTATTTATTGGAGGCACAATACTTTATTCTTTAAACTAAGATGATTTGAGGGGCACCCGGCTGGATCAGTCAGTAGAGCATGTGACTTTTGATCTTGGGGTTGTGGGTTTGAGCCTGAGTCTCTCACTGGGTGTAGAGATTATTAAAAATAAGGTTACTTAGGGGCGCCTGGGTGGCTCAGTCGGTTAAGCCTACGACTTCCGCTCAGGTCACGATCTCGCGGTCCGTGAGTTCGAGCCCCGCGTCGGGCTCTGTGCTGAGCGCTCAGAGCCTGGAGCCTGTTTCAGATTCTGTGCCTCCCTCTCTCTGCCCCTCCCCCGTTCATGCTCTGTCTCTCTCTCTCTCTCTCTCTCAAAAATAAATAAACGTTAAAGAAATTAAAATAAGGTTACTTGGATAAAAATGCTGGCAAAATCTTAACCATAAATACAATGATATTGTAGATAAATAACCATTCCAATTAAAAGCTCTCGGTTCCTGATTGGATTGGGTGAAACAGAAACTATATTTTGAAAATACCTTTAACCTTATTTCTTTCACACTGATTCGGAAACTATAAATCGCACAAATAGCATTCTGTTGACCACTTTATTAAAGAAAAAGCAAAAGCAAAGCCTCACATTACCAAACCACTTATTTCTTATTTGAAAGTGTTCAGTGGAGTTGGTGATTTGGCAGGGACCCCTTCTTACTTGAGTTGGGTGTTGAGTATATTGAAATTTGTGTAATTTCCAGGTGTTACATTGCTAGGGCTGTGTCACAGCCTTGCCACCAAGTGTAAATACCATCCTACAAACCAGAGGGCAAATACTAGGGAACAGAAGGCTTATTTATAATGGATTTTTACCTATTCATTTTATACTGTTTTTGTGGAGACTTTTGTCTCGTACAATTTTTCCACCTTCTGCCTGTGTAGCATTTAATTTACTAATTGTCATTAATTATCATCATTGTATTTATTATTCCCAATATCCATATTTTTACAAAGTAGTGATGGCATGATTACACTTTCTGTATTTACTCCAAGGTTCTTCAAAATGCACATTTGTCATTTACCATTTATTTTGAGACTCTGTCTTGTATCATATGAATTTGGTTTCTCTTACTTAGCCTTTTTTCCCCTTCAGGATTGGATTGTGGTAAGGTCTGGGAATACTGAAACACAGTAGATTGTGCATGGTCTAATACTGTTGCTTTATTTTGCATGTTCTCACTCATTTGTTTGAAAATTGCTATTTGGTTTTTCTATTTTAATTAGCATTTTGACATTAAAAATAACTTTTACTCAAAGTAAAATTCATTTTACAGGTTTTAATAACTTTACATATTTAATTTGTAACCTATGCAGAGAAACTTTGCAGTGAGATTTGTCTTGATGTCTTAAATTTGTAACATGTAAGGAAGTGTTTCAATAATATGTATTATTGAAATACACTACGTAAGTTTAATATACACATTATTGAAACACACTATATATATGTCTACTGACCAATATGCTTATTTTTTAAAAAAAATTTAACATTTATTTATTTCTGAGAGAGACAGCACAAACAAGGGAGAGGCAGAGAAAGGGAGACACAGAATGCAAGCAGGCTCTAGGCTCTGAGCTGTCAATACAGAGCCCGACATGGGGTTCAAACCCACTGACCACTAGATCGTGACCTGAGTCGAAGTGGGACGCTCAACCTACTGAGCCCAGGCACCCCTATGCTTATTATAATTAAGATTAAGATATTCTTGTCACCAAATTTAAGGTTATAAATGTGGTCAAATAACCATGATTAGTTTAAGGAAAGATACAGAAAGCAATATGTTCTGGATATAGATTGTAAAGCAAATATATTTTTTTTAAATTTGTTTTAATGTTTATTTACTTTTGAGAGAGAGACAGAGTATGAGCGGAGGAGAGTCAGAGAGGGCAGACACAGACTCTGAAGCAGGCTCCAGGCTCTGAGCTGTCAGCACACAGCCCTATGCGGGGCTTGAACTAGTGAACCGCAAGATCATGACCTGAGCTGAGGTTGGATGCTTAACCAACTGAGCCACCCAGGTGCCCCTGTAAAGCAGATATTTTAACATAAATTATTCAGAAGAAAGCCTTGATAGCTCACATATATGTGTTTTTTTGCAGGTAAGATAGTGTGCACATAAACTGACACTATCATGACAAGTAAACACAATTTTGTTGAATGATTTTGAAAGACAATATTTACAGATAGTGGGTGTTTATTTTAAGCTGTCAAACCATCTTTGTTTTCAAATAAACTCTTAGGCAAATACCCAATACTTCAAAGGGATAAAACTTAAAATGGTTGGGTTGGAAATGAGATGCATTGTTCATAGATATAGTTGCTTAAATCCACCTTGTGCTCTGGGCTCTAACGTCTGGACTTTAAAAATGACCTGCTAACAGAATGTTAAAATAACAGAATTCTAAGTGATCTAGAATCATCAACTTCAGTATCATCCAAAAGATGTGTTTTGAAATACTTTTGTTATTAGATACTCTCTGCAAACTGGAATCTGTGGTCAATACGTCTGGGAAACACTTTATGCATAGTATATTCTTATTTAGGAACTATTTAATCATGTTAACATATTAGTGGCTCTGAGGCATCACACAGTAAGCAAACAACTATTTCATTGAATTTTCAAAAAGAAGCTTCCCCAAAGTATTAATGACATATTAAATATATATTTTAATTTCCGTAATATTAATATCCTAAAGAATGTCTGCCACAGAACATAATTTTCTGATAAAATAATCATCCTTTGGTCTAATTCAACACTTAGATTCAACAATTGCTTTTACCGTGTCTCAAAATATAGTGATTCAAATTATGATTATATAATTTGGAAATGGGACACTGACTATCACTCTGGGAAAGCTATTTCATATTTGGACAATTCTAATGGTTACAAAGTTTTATTATAAGGATTATTTGTTTCAATGAGATATTTCAAAGAGTTAGACAGCTGTAGCATATTTTCACCTAAAAATCATTTCTGTCACTCATCTGAATGCTCTTCATCCTGCTTGAAATCTTAAATTCATGAATATTCACAGAGATCCTTGGATGAGATATGTGCAACTATTTCAATTGCGAAAGGGACTCGCCGACAACTATAAACTTGAAGACAATTCAAGACAGTGATTTGAATCAGCAACATATATGATTTACCCTTACCTCGGAATATATATGTTTTACATTTGACGTTTCAGACCTGGCATCATTTGGTTTGGAGACACTGATCTCAAGTGACTTTTTGGTGATTGTGCTGAACTTGGAACCATGTGACAGCATACAGATGGTACAAGGTCTACCTGAATACCTACTGTATATAACCTGTGTTTTTAGGAACTTAAGATCTATGGCATTAGGTTGAAAAATTTAATCACTTGAAGTCCATGTATTCTATTGTGGTTATACTCTCTAGAAACTGAAATGCATTCGTTTTATTTATTAATCCATTAATTCATCTATCAAACGAAAACCGATATGTGTCTAATACATGCAAGGCACTACTATGTTCCGGGAATTAGGGACACAGCAGTGAATAGACTGATACTCTCCCCCTTACTCCCCCATCCCCTCCACCACACTGTCAGGGCTCACATTGTTGTTGGGAACAGACAATTACGATATAAATACATAATATAATGTTAGGTAGTGGTCAGTGAAGGTGTCTCAGAGAAGGTGAAAGTCTCACTGAAAATGAGAAAAACATTTCTCTCTCAAATGAGATAAAAGAGTGTTTCAGGTTGGGAAAGGAGCAGGTGCAAAGACTCAAAAGTCTTTTGTACTGTTTGGATAGTTTGTAAGAAAGCATTCATGATTACCTGCATAGCAGAATGCACAAAAATCTATGCCTATTATTGAAAAGCTATACATTATAATGTCCAGACATTTAATAGGGAAGGATAATGAAACTGAGTAAAAGACAAAACGCTGTAGGTGTTCAACATAGAACACCTACGAAATGTTTAAAAAGAAACAAAACATATTTTCCCTTCTTCAATTAGTAATACAGATGAGAGAGTTTAATCTGATTGATTTAAATTTTTTTAATGTTTATTTATTTTTGAGAGTGACAGAGTGTGAGAGGGGGTGGGCCAGAGAGAGAGGGAGACACAGAATCCAAAGTCGGCTCCAGGCTCTGAGCTGTCAGAACAGAGCCCGACACGGGGCTCAAACTCACAGACCGTGAGACCACAACCTGAGCTGGAGTTGGACGCATAACTGACTGAGCCACCCAGGTGCCCCTAATCTTACTGATTTTAATCCTTAGCCAAAGAAAGCTTGGTATTAACAGTGCTATATGCACTATCTGAATTTTAAAAACAAATATCAAGTGTATTGTATGGATTGTCCATTAAGAGAGACACGAAAGCAAATCAAGTAAAAGGATCTCTTAGAACATATTGGCAGGTGAGTATCTTAAGTAATATGACCCAAATGTGGGACACTGACATTTAAAAAAATGAAAAATTAGTAAGGTCAGTAGATGCCTATCAAATGAATGTCTGACAATGGCCATATAAATATGTGTATAAAAATGTTCAAGTGTATACCACTGTGAGAAAATATAATAAGCAAATACATAGAATATTAACTATTGCACAGGGGTGTTTTCTTATTTTTCCAAAGGATTATTTATTTTTTTAAAAAAGATTCAACCTAGATTTCCTTGAAATGCCATCTCACATGGGTCGATGAGGTCATTTAGAACAGATTTTTCATTTAAAAAAAAATCAATCATTACCAAAATGTTCAGGATTGCACCTGTTGCATAAAGTACAGCAATATTATATAAGAAAGGATATGTTTAGTGTATAACATTATTTATTTTTTTGGAATTTAATTGTTTTACATGTTTTAGTATAGCCTATGGGTATTGGCTGTGGAAGCCAAACATGAACATGCAGGCAAAAGAATCCTATATCGTATGTATTAACACAGACAACATAATTTAAGAAAAGGATATACATATCTCTATCGGTATATAAGGTTATTAATAAATGAAAAGAATACAATGAATCATTAAGGCAGTCTTTCTGGGTAAATATAATACCTATGCTACGTACAATCCCCCCGATTAAATTATGTAGAAAAATATCGAACCTCCTTGTACCACTTGGTTCACTTTTAGGAATATAAGGGTCCAAACATCCCTCTCTGTGCCTCTGCATCTGTCTTCGACATACACGGCTCCCTTTGAAATCGGTGGGATATGAGGGAGTGCAGTGGGGGATGAAAATCTGTGAATTCAGCAGCCATTTCTCAGGTGGAAGATTGGGGGAGCTGCCATCTTAATGATGTTTCTCAGTGGGAGACCCAGTTTGATGAGGCTGAATAGGCCTGAAAGAATCGACTTCCTGATATAAAGAAACGGGGAATCAGAGAGCCTCACTGCTTCCAGAAGGAATCTTGAAACACTGAGTAGTATAGTCTCCCTTTCAAATGGAATTAATTGATTTTATGTAATTTCCTTTTCCCCTCTTCACGATTCTTTCTTTCTTTCTCTTTCTTTTTTTCTTTCTTTCTTCTTTCCTTCCTCCCTTTTCCTTCTTTCTTTCTTATTCTCTTTCTTTCTTTCTTTCTTTCTTTCCTCTTGTTAAGCTACCACCCATTATATGTCATTTTTTAAATGTTGGAACTTCAATTACTTCATCTTGTGAGACTGTCAATAACTACCAGCTTTTCAATGATTCTTTTTTTTTAATTTTTGTTATATTTAAGAGCCCAATGCTTACGTGCTCACATACATCTCACATGTACCTTTAAGTATATGTGTGTTTCTGGTGATGTCATCATCTTGGTAATCAGGCATTATTATTAGAATAGCTTTTATATTATGTGAGGTCTCCTTTAATCGGACTCTATTACAAGGGGGGTTTCTTAAAAAAAAGACTAAAAACAACAGATATAAACTTTTAAATTATAATAGATGCAAATTTATCAAAGTGATTATCTCTTTCTATTCCTGGATATTGCTTGAAATCCTACATGGTCTGACATTACCTGTTAACCCACAGTGTCAGAAGAAATACATTGTATATTCTTATCTTCTCCCATTGTTACCCCATATTGTTGTGATGCCTGTGCCATATACATAATATCTATTATTTGAAAGGACAAAAAAATCAGTTACCAAAAAAAAAATACCCCCCAAAACCATAAGATCCATGGCATAAATATTACACCTATACATTTTGGACAAATAAATTAATACACTCCACATACTGGAGCAAGGAGTAGGCAGCCAATACTGTTAAGTGAATTAAGAAATAAATAGGTGATTTGACTAGAATCTTCTGGAATGGCTCTGTGAGACAATGCCAAAAGGTAGGGCAGGAAAAGTTTCGGACACATTTAGTAATCCTGCCTAAAACCGGCGCTCTCCTTCTAAATGGGACCTTACCCGGCAGCCAATTGTAATGCTTATCATAATCACAACGTTAAAGATTTTCAAAGCAGACATTTCCCTCAGCTGTCCTTAGGAGCCTATTTTAAGTGATTAAAATTCGATGCTGTCAAGAAGTTCTTACATTATGTCAACTTAAATTTATCTTGCAAGTTAAGCCATTTCCTGCAATAACCCGGAGGAACAGCTGGTCACCATCTTCTTTATGACCATCCTCCTTAAGCTTGAAAAAAAAACACAATAGAATCACCCAATGTTCTTTTTCTGTCTTAGTGGAAATCATCACAAGTTGCTCATATAGTTTTTCATAGATTCTTATTTTTTTCTAATGATGCAATTTATTTTTAGAGCTACTAAGCTTTCTGATATCCCTGGGAGATTAGTAGATGGCAGCCACTGTTCCTTTCCATTACAGACAGTAGCTTGCCAAAATGATTTCGAATTATGGCTGCCCATCTTTTAATACACTGCCAATGACATAATGTTCCCTAAACAACACAAATATAATTGACATCTGTAATTAACATTAGGTCACACTTTTCTCTCCCACATTAAAAATGTCATCTTTGAAACATTATTTCACTAGTTATGTTTGTGCCAATATAGATATATCCCAGATATATTAGCAGTGAACCATGCAGTGGGGAAAGCTTAAATCTCCAGATGCCCTTCACACACCAACTATTTTTAAAATCCTTTGAAACATGATGTGAATCATTGACTGTAATGTGGGAAGGTTTACTTATTTATCTATTTATTTTTACAGGACATAGTAGGTCTGTGTTTTTACCATGCAAATTGTGTAAATAAAAGGTGAATAACTGAGCCAGTTATCTGCATATATTGAAATTGATGCCCCTGTCCCCAATTTTTCTACAATGTTTTGGTGGTTTGTAGTTAGAATCTACGTGGAGTTGGGTGGTTGATTGAAGGAATCTGGTACATTCCATCTGTGTATTTAATCAAAATGATATAGGTCCTGAGATTTCAGTTTTCTTCAATTATACATTTCTTCAGTTATACATTTAACTTTCAAAAACTACACTTTTTCTTGAGTATTATCCAAAATATTCTTTCAGCCTTGTCTGTGGAGCTTAAGTAAGTTTGTCGGATTTATTAGAGTCAAGATTTCCTCTATATCAGAAGGAAGAAAATGTGAAAGGTACCATGCTTCTGTGGATCCTCTACTAAAATCAGATAAAGACAGTTCACAGCCTGTTTACCAGAGTTCATCTACTAAATTTACCGTCATACCCCAAAGTAGTGCCACTCTAAATATTGTTGAATAAAACAGGCAATTTACCAAAGAGGATGTAGATGAAAATCCCATATGTGTGTGTGTGTGTGTGTGTGTGTGTGTGTGTGTGTGTTTTAAAGTGTGTTGGTGTGTTTATGCAGAAGACAAGTCTGGAAGAACATCCACAATATAATTAAAGTGATTATCTCTGAGTGTTGGGATCATAGGTTATTTTTATTTTCTTCTTTTTGTTTGCATGCTTTTCTAATTTTTTTTACAGTGAACATGTATTGCTTATGTAATAAGGAAAAAAAGCTAATTTAAAAAAATTTTAAAGATTAACTCAGCTAAAAATATATGTTTAAACCTAGAATAATCACTCAAATGGTGGTCTAAAAAATTGTAGAGTATTTGAATTAGAGGCTACACCTATTAAATGGGCAGGGACCTTGTTTCAAGCATTGTTTCTTCAAAGCCTGGCATTCTGTAAGTAATCAAATACATTACCCTAAAACAAGTATTAATATACTAACTAGAGAAATTGAGTCAAGTTGTACATCACTTTTTTTTTACAAGAAGAATACATCCTACTTTACATCATTGTAGTTGGATAATGGATATAAAGAATTGCCAACCAGGGAAAAAGAGCAAAGGGGAGACTTCAAGTCCCATGAGAATATTCTGGGGCATTAGTTTCTACAAATAAACATTGAGTTATGTCAGGAATGTTATGCAGTCATAATGCTGTCCAAAACTAGTTCAATGCTCTGAAATTTCACAGTTGTGAAAAATTTCCTTCTCAAAACAACTTAATTGGAGTTAGTCCTAAATTTTCTTAGGGTAAAAAAATAAGAAGGAGCTACATTAAAACAGAGCATTGCAAACACTAAGGTTACACTTAAGCTCAGGATGGACGAGGTGGAATGTTTCACCAAAAGTGAAGAATCTAATCACATTTTTTCCCCACTCCTCCTTATGCTGAAACCTTGATCACTCTACTCCATGGTTTTAATCTGGCAAAGAGAGCTTTGGGAAGAGGGCTGAAAGGTGTTTTTCAACAGTGGAATGTTGGAAAAACACTGAAGAGAGTAAGACAAGCAGAGTTCTAAGTATGATTTCTATTGACGCTTTAATTCTTATGGAGGCAGTCTATCGTTAACAGCTAAGAGCGTACTCCATACAGACAGACTACTTGGCTTTATATTCTGGCTCTAACATTGGCTAGATGTGTGAACATGGAGTTCACCCCCTAATTTTCAATTCGTTCATCTATAAAATAGTAATGGTTAATAATAACTGTACATACACACGTAGTAATTAAATAAGATACATGAAGATCTTTGCACGATGCCTGACATAGTGACAGTACTCTATAAATGTTAGCTTATAATCATTTCAACAGATAGTTATGAAGCACGTACTCTGTACTGGGAAGTATATTAAAATCCAAAAAAAAAAAACCCCCACCAATTATAACCAAAGACATGGCGTCTAAACTCACAGAGCTTTTAATCTCTTAAGGGACAAGAAGAACGAACAGTTATAAATTATTGAGATCGAGGTGATTCAGGGTGCTGTGAAGATACATAGAAGGGGCACCTATACCAGTGTAGACAAGATTTATGCAGGTGCTGGTGTCTACATTGAGACCAGATTAGAATGAATAGGAGTTAACTAGGTGAAGAAACGAGAGAAACACATTGCAAGTAGAGGAATTAGTAAGCAAAAGTTCCTATTTCGGTCAGGATTTCTTTTTCAGGTAACCTAACTCAGACAGTCTAATAACAATAGAAGTTTATGAGTTCATGTAACTAAAACGTCCAGGTAAGTTTTCAGATGTAGCTTTATCAGTGTTCTAGTTCAATATCCTTCTGATTCTTTGACTCTGCTTTCCTCTGCTTTGATTTTCTCCTGATTTTGGATCTCCTCATGGTAGCAAAATTACGACGTCAGTTTAGGCTTCACACCAAAATTGAAAAGAAAGACTTTTTCCCCCCCTTTCATCATCAAGCAAAAAACTTGGGATTCATTATGACTGACCAACTTAGGTCATGTGCTTACCCATGAATCAATAACTGGACATGGGAGATGGGGTCCCATTGAATAGTTTGGCTAGTCAGAATGTTCTTCTGGAACTGGGATCAAGAGTGCCTAGAAATCAAGCTTCCATCCAGTAGATGAGAGGAAAAATAGGTCCTTGGAGGAAAACCATAGTGCCCACTAGAGGCCAAAGGATGAGAGAGAGCAGGGTGTGTTCAAGGAGCTGAAATGAGTTAAGGGATCTAAAGTACAGCATCTGAAGAGGCTAGGGGTGGGAAAGGACAAGTTTGGAATTAGAGAAGTAAGTAAATAGCAGATGACACAGGGCTTTCTACAATATATTAAGGATTTTGGGCTTCTTCCTGAGATAGTGAGGAAATTAAGCAGGGGCATAAATAATCATGCTTGTGAAATTTAATATGAAGAATGGATTGAAGAAATTTGGGACAATAGATATAGGAGAGTATTGATTAAAGTATAAAATAATGATGACTTGACTGGGTTATAGGGATGTAGAAAGTGAATGTGAGGATTCATTTCAGGAGCAGGATTAGAAGGACTTGGTAATTAATTGGTTTGGTAGGGTTGAGGGAGGGAGGGGAGTTGAGGATAACACCCATATTCTTAGCTTGGGCAAACGAGACAGGTGTTTGGGCCACTGCACTGAGATAGGGATACCAGAAGGAAGAATGAGTTTGAAAGTTAAAATAAGGGTGTCCCTGTTGAACATCTAAGTAAAAAATATCAATACAAGTGTAGACCACAGAAATGTTACATGGGCTTGAGACACCGTGATCCTCATGAGAATGACGAACACATAGAAAAAGAGAACAAAAAAAGCCCACGATGGAAACTGAGGCATATGAGGCCGAGACGGAGGAGCCCACAGAGGTGACTGAGGAAAGATGGCCCAAGAAGAAAAAGAAAAGGAAACAAATTCAGCGAACCGACCAAAGAAGCTATTTCAAAATGGGGAATGGTTAATCTTCTAATGCAACAGAGATGAGTGGTTCAGAAGAGTGGCGGGAATAGAAGCCAGACTGCGGTGGACCGAAGTATCCGTGGTCGTGAATAAGGAGAGATGTGGGCATGGACAGCTCTTCATTTGGTCCTGAAGGACTGACCAACAAGCCGTTGAGGGATTTGTTGTTATTACCAGTCTTTAAGATAAAAAGATCTGGAATATTTAGGGTCACAGGGAGGAACTGTATATGAGGATTTATAAAACTTAACTTTTATTTAACACTTAGAAGTACTGGGCACTATTCGCACTATTTTATATATATTCACTTTTTTCTAATCCTCGTAACAAGCCTGTGAGGTAAGTGTTGCTATTCTTACTCACATTTTATAGAGGAGAAAACTGAGGCACAGAGGTCAAGCATTTGCTCAAGGTCATCAGCCAGTAAGCTGGGAAGCCGGGATGAAACTAATGTCAGCCTGGCCGTGGCGTCTGTGTTCTTAACTACTACGAAGTCTCGCCATCCCTGGGCGAGGTTGCTTGTACTTCACGCTACTGAATCAAATGAAGAGTAGCCATAAAATGTGTCGCAGAGAAACGAAACACATTCCTATTGAAGCAGAAACGGGGCTCGGGTTCAGCTACAAGTGACAGAAAGCCCAGGATAATTTTGGGCTAAGATGAAAGTTTATGTTTCTGTCAACCAAGAATTCAGCCAAGTAGAACGGCACTGGTTGAAGCCATTTTGTGAGAAACTTGTTTCTTTTCGTATTGTTGCTTCGTCATGCATGGCCAAGATCCCCAACAGGAAACTATCCCTGGGCTAGTCAATATGGTAGCCACCAGTCACGTGTCCTGCTGAGCACTTGAAATGTGGCTGGTCCCAATTGATGTGTGCTGCAATTATAAAATACACTCTGGGATTTGAAATTGAGAAGAGCAAAATGTAAAATATCTCATGCATAATTTTTGTGTAAATCATATCTTGAAGTTATGATCATTTAGACATATTGAATTAAATGAGCAGCATTATCAAAAGTAATTTCATCTGTTTCTTTTTACTTTTTTAATGTGGCTAGTAGAAACTTTTCAATCACTTTTATAGCTTGTATTTGTGGTTTGCATTGTATTTCTACTGGATATTGATGCTCTAGACTTTACTACATCTATGTTTCATATAGCAGTATGAAGGGAGAGAGAGAAGGTTATAGCCCGTTCTTTTAAGGGTGCTTCCCAGAAGTTACATACATTTTTGCTTTCATTCTGTGGCTACATTTAACTAAAGGTACAGATGGAAATTTTGGTCTTGACTCCGAATGGTCACGTGTCCCACTATAATTTGGCAGTTAAGTTATGTTAGTTCAGAAGCAGGCGGACTGGATATTGGGGAACAATTAGCAGACTCTGATATAACTCTAAAGCATGATAGCGGAATTAACCTTGGTCTCAGGAGACGGGAGACACATTACCTCCATTTGAGCCGATGAACAAGATGGATGGCTTTATAGCTATTTTTGCAGGTTTGGGGTTCAGAAGTTGAGCACATTTTTATCTGGTGACCTCTACTATTTTCTGCGCAGAAATGATGTCATTCGTTGCAAACGTGGGTCCGACTGAGTCAGAATTCAGAAGAGCAATGGAGCTGCAAAATGCTGGCTTGAGCATCAGCTGCATGTGGGAGGTCACGGGTTTGTATTAAAACCATTCCATGCAAATGTATGATCTTCACGAGCCCCACCAGGTATACCGAAGAGAGAAACCGGAAGTTAATGCTATTCAAAACTGAGGTGTCACTGGGGAAATGCCAAGGAGGCAAAACGGGATGAAGAAGTTGCAGATGTTGACATGGGAGCAGTTGAAGGGTTGGGCGATGAAGTCTAAGCTGGAAAAAGAAGTACATGAAGACCATTGGCCTAGAAAACCGAGGTCCTGGAGAAAAGGTACAGTCGCTGAGTGAGAGGGCTGGAAGGGGAGGACGTTGTGGGCAGTCATCAGATCATGTTTGATTTCAGTGTGCCAGAGATAGAGTAGGGCTGCTTAATGCCAAGTTCTGCAGAGAGCCATGAGAATGAGTGGCTTGATTAGAGTGGAAGAGAAAGTCACTGGAGGTGAAGAACTCAAACTGAGGAGTCAGGGATTCAGCTGGGAAGTGTGCTTCTTCAGATCTCAGCCTATTCTAGTTTCAGTAACTATAAAATGAGAGGTTCACGTCAGATAATTGGTGGGAGACAGTTCTCCATATGTCTTTTTTTTCTGCACATTTTGCAAACAAAGACGCTAATGACTTCTGCTTTGGACACTCACTTCAAGGATGTGGGTATAGCAAAGTCTTGCAAGATAGAGATAATGTCTCCCTCTGGAGTTAAAGGAAGACATGCTTACTGTTTATTATAAAAGGTAAAGGCTCCCAAGTTCAGGGTGTCTCTTCTGTAACACAGCACACCTCATGTGCTGGTGTTAACCTGGTTCTGTTCATGTTGCTCTGAGAAATTAGGGCTCAGGGAACAGCACAAATGCTGATAATTTGGCTACTGTTATTGCTATGAGCTGCAAAGTTCTTGGTCTCTGACCCAGGGGTTTTGTGTCTTCTTGCAACATCCATGAAACTGTGACAGGTTAATGTCTTCCCTTGTATGTACATTAAAATCTCAGAACTTCGTGATTTTTGACAATTGTTTCTAAGTTTCATTGAGCTGTAATTCATGAGGTTTATATTCATGAGCCTTCTTCTGCAGTTGGGGTGGTTTTGCCTCCTTTCCTTTATTATCCTCTATCCCGAAAAATAGACCCACACTTTCTTAATTCCATGTGTTTTATTTTTTTTTGAGTTCAACAGTATCCCCTTTCATACTTGTAAAGCCTTTGCTATATGAATAATTGTTAAAATGGGAATATTCCATGTTTTAAATTATTTTGCCCACATGATTGATTGGGGTTCTTTTTTCCCAAGTATATTTGAAATGAAAATGCTTGCTAAATATTAGACTGCTTTGGCAGTTCCAAAGCTTCACCACAATCAGGGGCAATCTTTTGCATCCTATATACTAACTATAGCAGGTGGATAAAATCAATTGGGTGTGTAAATTCTTTAAATAACAGCAAATGGAACAAATTGAATTTCAAAGTGGAAAAAAAGGTGAACCTGAGAAGCAGTGGTAAGAAGGTCATCAGCAGAATTAGCAAAAAAAGTTATAGTTAGGCAGCCAGTAATACTCTATTGATCAGACTTTCTCAATCAATGAGTCTGTGCCTAGATTATTGATGCAAAGGTATTAAGCAAAATTTTATTTCAGCTAACTTGTTGGCTCAGATGTCAACTGAAAGTCATTTCCCCAGTCAATCAAATATACAATAAATCTGAGCAGATTTAGTTCTTAGACGGTCTTGTGTCCACTCTGCTTCCCAATCATACAATTACCTTTGAGAGGGTTACAATTAAATTAATATATAAACAAACACATGGGAGAAAGCACTACATTTCTATGAAGGAAACAGAGCAGCATATCCTAGGGGAATAAGGCTGATATTGAATATTATATTTCTTTATTGAAGATAATGTAAGTGAAACTATTTGAGATGATATATGTTTAATCCCAGTTCACAGTTATGGTAGTCTCCATTGTAGCATCCATCTGTGTATTTCATAACCCCTCTCTGTGATACCTGGTACATCTAAAAGTTGGAATTAAAGAATAATAATGGACAGGAACAGTAGACAAAGAGTGTGCTGATAAGACAAAGTTTCTTTTTCTTTCATTTTTTTGGGGAAGTCGCGGTGGTGAGGCAGACATTGAGTAGAGTGTTGACTGATGCATTTTGGAAAAATAAGTTTCCACTTCCTGATGTTGCCTATTTGACTAGAGACATAGCCTTCTTTTCTTTTATGTCACTCACTTGAGTTTACACATAGTCACTATTTCCAACATCATCTGGCTTCAAATAATATTGATGTCTTTCTAACGTATAAAAGCACTTTATAATATTAACCCATCCGTCATACAACTCTAATTTTGTGATTCTGCATATTTTTTTTTAGTCCCAACCCCCACCAACACCCTAGCATGGTGCCTATTTGCCTCTGTCTTCTAATCCCAACCTACCTCTTTCTGCAGTGCTAACAAGCAATATCCATGCACTATGCCTGTCCCTACTCCACAACTCAGGCCCCCCGGTGACTCTAATGATCTCTTCTTTAAATAAAAAATAGAGGGGCGCCTGGGTGGCTCAGTTGGTTAAGCGTCGACTTCAGCACATGTCATGATCTTGCGGTCTGTGAGTTGGAACCCTGCATCAGGCTCTGTGTTGACAGCTCAGAGCCTGGAGCCTGCTTCGGATTCTGTGTCTCCCTCTCTCCCTGCCCCTCCCCACTCACTCTCTCTCTCTCTCTCTCAAAAATAAATAAACATAAAAAAAAATCTGGAGTACAGAAATATATGCCCCACACCGAAGTTGATTTTATTTCTCTAAACTACCAGGCATTATCATATCTGTATCAATTTTAGGATGACTTCAGTATTTAATTGACATTGAAATTGTGGCTATGGAAAACTGTCATTCTGGACACAGTTTTGGGGCTCAATCTAAATTCTCTATATTATTTTCTAATTGTCTAATGGATCTACTATACCTCCTCTCTTTTCAAATAGATTGTAAGCTTCTTTTCAGAGACAGGAAATAAATTCTCCATTTTTAAATTACCTGTAGCACTTCAAACAAGGTAGAGACATGCTGGTGCTTCTGAACATTTGTTGTTATGAGTTTTTCATATATATGATGATGATTGAAATTTATTTTTAAAATAGTTAATAAGTAGTGGGGAGCCTGGCTGGCTCAGTCGGTAGAGCACGCAATGTGTGATTTTGGGGTTGTGAGTTTGATCCCCACTTTGGGGGTAGAGTTAATTTAAAAAAGAGCTAATAGATGGTATATTTTTGAAACCCATTTAAATTTTTTTCTCTTCTTTTTAGTTGGTAACTTTTTTTAAAACATTACAAAAAATTTTCTTTTCAGGGCACCTGGGTGGCCCAGTCAGTTAAGCATCTGACTTCCCTTAGGTCATGATCTCACAGTGCGTGGGTTTGAGCCCCCTGTCGGTCTCTGTGCTGACAGCTCAGAGCCTGGAGCCTGTTTCTGGTTCTGTGTCTCCCTCTCTCTCTCTCTGCCCCTCCCCCGCTCGCACGCTGTCTCTCTCTCGCTCTCAAAAATAAACATGAAAAAAAAATGTTCTTTTCTATTTTGCATTTTTCCAGTTTGGCTGAGAAATAATTGACTTCTATCACTGTGTAAGTTTAAAGCAGGCAGTGTAGTGGTTTCATTTATGTATATTGTGCAATAATTACCACAATAAGTTCAGCTCACATGCATCCTCTCACATAGATGCAATAAAAAAAAGGGGGGGGGAGTTTTTTCTCCTTGTGATGACAACTTTTAAAATTTACTCTCTTAACTTTTCTGTATATCAAAAAGCAGTGTTAGCTATAGTCATGGTGTTGTACCTTACATCCCTAGTACTTTTCTTACAACTGCAAGATTGTAACTTTTGACAACCTTCCTCCGATTCCCCCTCCTCCAACTCCCTGCCTCCGGTAACCACAAGTGCGATCACTTTTTCTATGAGGATTTTTTTTATATATATTCCACATACAAGCGAGATGATACAGATTTATCTTCTTCATCCATTTATTCATCAATGAGCACTTAGGTTTTTGCTTGTCTTGTCTGTCGTAAATAACACTGCTTTGAACATGAGGGTGCAGGTATCTTTTCAAGTTAGTGTGTTCACTTCCTTTGAATATATTCCCAAAAGTGGAATTGCTGGATGATATAGTAGTTCTATTTTTAATATTTTTGAGGACCTTCCATACTGTA
This sequence comes from Panthera tigris, assembly GCF_018350195.1. Taxonomy (NCBI): domain Eukaryota; kingdom Metazoa; phylum Chordata; class Mammalia; order Carnivora; family Felidae; genus Panthera; species Panthera tigris. The sequence goes on from NC_056667.1 coordinate 151,751,625, forward strand.
TTTCACTGTGCCTGCACCAATTTACAATTTTCCTTTTTTCTCCACATCCAAATCATAGTGTGTTGTCTCTTGTCTTTTTGGTGATGGCTATTCTAACAGAAGTGAGGTGAAATCTCATTGTAGTTTTAATTTGCATGTCCCTAACGACTGGTATTGTTGACTATCTTTTCATGTACCTGTTGGCCTTTCATATATCTTCTTTGGACAAATGTCTATTCAGATCCTTTGACTATTTTTTTATTGAAATATAGTTGACATACAAATTCTTAAATTTATAGAACCCTATTTTAAACTGATAACAATTTAAACAGAACTAGTACGCTTCACACTTTTATTTCTCCTCTCCATCATGTTTTAGGTTATTTCGGTTATAGTTTACATGCTTTTTTTTTTTTTTAATGCTTATTTGTTTAATAATGTTTATTTCATTTAATGTTTATTTTGAGAGAGAGAGAGAGAGAGAGCAGGCAGGCAGGTGAGGTGCAGAGAGGGGGAGGGAGGGAGGGAGAGAGAGAGAGAGAGAGAGAGAGAGAGAGAGAATCCCAAGCAGACTCTGCTATCAGCATGGAGCCCCATGTGGGACTCAAACCCAAGAACAGTGAGATCATGACCTGAGCTGAAACCAAAAGTCAGACACTCAACTGACAGAGCCACCCAGGTGCCCCTACATGTTTTTTATATTGTATAACTAATAACAGATATGTATTTATTGTCACTTTGCTACATTAATTGTTGTAACTTTTAGACTAGAGTTGTGAGTTATGTACAATTATCACCAATTTGGAGCATCTGATTATGACTATATATTTACCATTACCAGTGAGATTTATGCCATCTTTTTTTTGTGTTTTTGTGCTATTAATTAGTGTGCTTTTGCTTCCACTCAAAGAACTCCCTTTAGCATTTCTTGTACGACAGGTCTGGTAGTAATGAACTCCCTCAGGTTTTGCTTGTTTGGGAAAGTTTCATCCATCCTTTGTTTCTGAAAGTTAGCTTGGCCAGTTACAGAGGTTTTGGTTGATAGTTATTTTCTCTCAATATTTTGAGTATGTCATCCCATTCTCTCTTGGCCTGAAAAGTTTCTCCTGAGAATTTTGCCCATCGTTTTATAGTTCTCTTATATGTAACTTCTTTTTGCTTCCTGCTCTTAAAATTCTTTCTTTGTCTTTGACTTTTGACAATGTATTTATTTTTATTTTTAAATTTTATTTTGTTACTATTTTTTTTCATTTAAAACTTTTATTTTGGACAATTTAATTATAAAATATCTCAGTGTAGGCCTATTTGGGTTCAACCTTTTTTTAAATTTTTTTTAACGTTTTATTTATTTTTGAGAGAGAGAGAGACAGAACATGAGCAGGGGAGGGGCAGAGAGAGAGCGAGACACAGAATCTGAAGCAGGCTCCAGGCTCTGAGCTGTCAGCACAGAGCCCAGCCCGACACGGGGCTCGAACTCACGGACCACGAGATCGTGACCTGAGCCGAAGTCGGACGCTTAACCGACCAAGCCACCCAGGCGCTCTTGGGTTCAATCTATTTAAGGTCTTTTGGGCCTCATCCGCCTGGATGGCCATTTCTCTCCCCAGGCTTGGGAAGTTCTTTAAACATACCTTCTACCGTTTTCTTTCTTTTCTCCTGGACTTCCCATAATGCCAAAATTATTTCTTTTTATTGTGTCCTATAATTCCTGTAGGGTTTTTTTTTCCAATCTTTTTGAATTTTTTAAAAAAATTTTGTTCCATTGTCCAGGTGAATTCCAATGTCCTATCCTCAAGTTCATGGATTCCATCTTTTGCATGGCTTAATCCACTTTTAAAACTCTCTATTAAATTCTTCAACTCAGTTATTATATTTTTCAATAACTTTAGAACTTTTTTCTTTTTTTGATGGTTGCTATTTGCTTGTCAAACTTGTTTTCTATATTCACTATTTTCTTAATTTTATTTAGTTGTCTGTGTTTTCTTATAGTTCACTAAACTTCCTTAAGAGATTTATTCTGAATTGCTTGTCTGACAGTTCATAAAGCTCCATTTCCTTAGGATCAGTTATTGGAGTTTTATTCATTTCTTTTAGGGGTGTCATAGTGACCTGTTTTTTTGTGATCCTTGATTTCTTACATTAGTATTTGTGCATGTGAGTAACTTACAAGTTTGCTTTGTCAGACAGTTTCTTCACCAGTTAGCTTGGTTTGGGTTTCTGGGTGTGCCTGTTCGTAATGTCTTTGGGCAGGTGGGTCCTGCTATTATTGTCTATTTTGAGGCAAAGCAACTGTTCGAGCTCTGTGGATGAGGATGGGGCTGAGAACAGTTGGGTGAGATTGCCCGTTTCGTTCCCTACCCATGTGAAGCTATCGGATGGACCCCATGGTTGCCTGAATTCTCTGGGCAGGCTTAGTAGGTAGTCAATACTGGGTGCTGTATTCAGTAATAGATGGAGCTATGAATAAACTTCCCTGCACTGGCAGGAGAGCAGGCCGGGGACCCAAGGCAGCAGGCTGGGGCCCAAGGCCTGTGCAGCTCATTGTTTGGGGGCCTGATTCAGGCCTACCTATGCACGGAATTCTCTGGCCCGGTGAGGCCACCAGTTTGCTCTGCAGATGGGGAAAGCCACAGGCTCTGCTCTCTGTTCAAGTGCCGTTGTACGTAGGGCTGTTGAATCGGCTATGCAACTTCCCATGTGCTCTGGTTAGATTCTCTGGTTGGAAAGGCTGAAGGCGGTATTCATCGATGAGCAGGCCTATCAGTTAAACTCCTTCTGCAAACTCAGTGGGAGAAACTGCTCTAAAACCAGTGAAGCTCTTTTTTTTTTTTTTTTTTTTGTCTTAGCTCAGGCCAATCTGTAACCTAAGGTGTCTAAGTGAACAGGGCCACTGACTTTGGTCTGGAGCCTGTCCATTCTGTTCTCCTGGCTTGAGTACCACTGGGCTCTACAGCTTTCGGGTGTTCTTGTCAGCCTTTTTGGTCAAATGGGCCCAAAGACACTATCCACAGCAGGACTATGTCTCAGCCCCCTTGCCTGGGTGGGAAGGGTAGGACCCACTCCAGGCTACTCTCAATTTTGCAGATAGGCTCTCTGGTTGGGAGTGGCCCAGAGCAACCCTCTGCCTTGGCTTAATTATTCCCCCCTGCCTGTGTGTAGCAAGGAAAACCTCCATAGCTGGTACTGGCTTTGCTTTGGGCGTGATCTGCTCTGTCCACCCCCCACCCCCCACCTTTTGGTTAAAATGCCTGGTAAGACTGTGACCCAGCACTTTGCCTGGGCTTAGGCAGTCTGGGCTCTAGAGCCAGCAAAACTCTTCATTTGAGGATCTACACCTGATAGATCTGCGCCCACTGAGTTCCCCGGTCAGAGTGCAACCCCAACTTGCTTCTGCAGATGAGCAAAACCGCTAGTTGGGAAGGCTACTTGGGCATTGCAGGCAAGAACTCAAGTCTGCCAAGATCTGTGTGCTGGTTATTGCAAGCTCCTCCCCAACCCCCCCACCTTTTCTGTCGAGGTCACGTTCCCAGTGCCTGCAAACCCTGTGGTGCAAGATCAGAGTAGGCGTTTTCACGAAACAACCCACAGTGTTGGTGGACGCTGATTACCTCCGGGGGTCTCTTTTCCCACTGGAGGCTCAGGGATGACCTCTCCAGGTGGTGCTGTGTTGCATGGGGGAGGGGCGTGGGGTGGGAATGGAGGGAGTGGGGGAGATTGGGGGGTGGAGCATTGAAGGCAACGTGTGGCCCCTTCTCTTACGCTTCTGATGCAGTCTGTCGTGTCTCTGTGCAGGGAGTACTTCAGCCTCAGCCTCATGTTCTAGGATTTTCTCTGCGGTATCTTGTTCTTGAACAGATGGACTTCTGGTGGGGGCAGAGAAGTCAGGAACCAGCTCTTGGTGACATCGCTCTCCTAGCTGGTAGTTTTGATATCCCAGTAAGACACAGTCCAAACACCTAGAAAGCTTCTGCATTTTGCCTAATTGATTTCGATCACCTCTTAAACCAAATCAAGGCATAACTAAAATCACAAAGACACCACTTCTACTGTGGATTATGCTTTCTTCAGTTTTCAACAGAAATAAACATGCAATAAGGAAAGCATTTAACTCGAGTTGAAAACAATTTCTTTTAAAACTTCACCAAAATAGAACCGTGCTCGCAAGATCAAGGAGGCGATTTTTCTCGTTCCCATTTTAAATGAAAACTGGTCAAAAATCAGAAAACAGGGAAGCAGACGCCCTATCCAACTACTATCAAGTGTTTTCTTCCACCAAAAACGAACCATTTATGAATTTGCAAAATGAACTTCCTCTGTGTGAATTCTTAATAAGCCTTGTAGGAAGAAAATACCTTTCCATAATTTAAAACTAAGATGTCACAATTAAGCTGATGCTGGTTTTATATCTTTAAAATGCCATGTCTTACAACATGGAAACCTCAGGCCGTCTTCAGTCATACACAGGAATTGAAAGCTGTCGCCCGTGAGTGCAGAGAGGCTGATAAGATACTGTCATATCAAGCTTTCTTTAATACTGTGCACATTTTCCTTTATGGCCAAGGTAATAGGAAGAATGCTGGTTAGGGACTGTATTAGTTTCCTAAGGCAGCCATGACAAAGTACCACAAACTGGGTGGCTTTAAATAATATAAATTTATTCTCTCTCAATCCAGAGGCTAGAAATCTAAAACAGCAGGGCCATGATCCCTCTGAGACTCTGGGTACAACCCCTTCTTTGACTGTACAACTTCATAGCAGCCTTGGCGTTCCTCATCTTACAGCTACATCCGCTTTCTGCCTCTGTTGTCTCCAGGCTCTCTCCCTTTTGTCTCTGGCATCATATATGGCATTTTCTTCTTCTCATAAAGACCCCCATCATATTATATTAGAGCTTACTCTGATGACCTCATTTTAACTTAAAAATTTTTTTTATTTAACGCTTATTTATTTTTGAGAGAGAGACAGAGACAGAGTGTGAGCGGGGAGGGGTCAGAGAGAGGGAGACAGAATCCAAAGCAGACTCCAGGCTCTGAGCTGTCCGCACAGAGCCTGATGTGGGGCTCCAACCCACCAAAGTGTGAGATCATGACCTTAGCTGAAGTCGGACACTCAACCGACTGAGCCATCCAGGCACCCCTGACCTCAGTGTAACTTGATTACATTTACAAAGATCCTATTTCCAAATAGGATCACCTTCACAGGTATTTGGCATTAGGACTTTGGTGGAAGTGGGAGTGGGCACAATTCAACCCTAACAGGGATGTAGGTGATCAACAACCACACCTTAAAAAATAAGTATTCCAGCTTATCATTTTAGAAGTGTCTTTAATGAAAAAAAAAAAAACAAACTATTTTATTACTCAGCAATCATAAAACTTTAGCCAAAATATAATGGGCTTTTCCACTTGTATTGTTGAAGCCAATATAAATTTCCTATTCTTTAATTTATTATTTTTCATTTATTGGGTTACTTTTTTTTTAGGAAATATGATTGGCCTCTCTAAGATTTCTATTTTGAAAGCGACTTTGCTTCTGTACCATACCTTTAAAAGGTCTCTTATACAACATACTAATTTTTCTATACTATCCCTTAAATGTCCTATGTTTTTACAGCATTTATATTTAATAACTACTCAGTAACTACATTTTAGAGGTAACTATAGACCTTATGTACTAAGCATTTCAAAATTGTAAATTATTTTTACTCATAATTTTTTTCATATTTCAGCCAACGTTGAAGGTATATAATCTTTGCTTACTTATACCCCCAAATCTTTAGCATAATGGTAATTCAATTTGGTCCCTTCCAGTCATATTTTAGTACTAATTTTATTTTATTTTTAGAAATTGACTTCCATTTTGGTGATTGAGGACAGAGTGAAAATAATCTCAGAAGATAGTTTATGATAAAGAGGTATGTAAATAAATAATGAAAATGTATAGTTTCTCTTTCTCTGAAATTTGACTTTGTGAGATAAGTACTTCATAGTAATTATAGTACCTCCAATGTTAAAAGAATTAAAAAGATTATCGTACAAGTTGAATCTACATAAGTCAATGGGTTGTGTTTTTGTTCTGTTTTTTTCTTTTTTTTTTTCCTGAGGCTTTTTAGAGTAAGTTGATTGGGTATTTTAGCTCCTTGTGCTTCGGGTCAGAATGATCACCTTGAGTTTTATCAGTAACTGAATTGAATTTTAGTAAAAACCAAATACATACACTATTATTACAATAAAACATTTCAATTTAAAAGTCTTCATAAAATTACACAGCAAATTTGGGAGTAATGTTTTTAAATTTATACTCACTTTCTAATTTAAAATTATATGGAAATAATATCTATATTAGCACATGTTTATGTGCATTTTTTATTCAACTTATTGTAAAAAGTAGATATCACAATGTGTGGTAAGAAAAATCTAGTTGTATCTGTTTGTGATTAACCATAACGCTTCCATATGTGGTATCGCTCTTTGGATTCAAACTGTCTACAGTAACTTGATCAGGGGTATAATTACACCCTACTTGAATCAAGAAAGTCAAATAATGTCAAAAACAATCATTTTACTTGTAGATGTTTGGAGAATTAAAAGCTGAAAAAATGCAGATAGCATGATGTTAACATCTGATCCAGCAGAACCTTGATACTGGGAGGATTGTAAATTGTATGAAAGCATGTTATGGAAATGCAGAGAAGCTCACGCATTAAAAAAAAAGAAATTGGGCTTTTAGTTAGTGTCTACACCATCAAGTTCCCAAATTTTCTTAAACGAGAAAAAAAAAAAAAAAGTTGATAATGCCAGAAAGAGATCCAGGCTGCTGGAAACTGCAGTGATAGGTTGGTCTGCACTACAGGATTTAAGCTGGAGGAGGAGTTAAGTGAGGAACATGATTGAGTTAAGTGAAACTACTACCAGAAACCCCAAGTTAATGGCGTTGGCCAGGGAGAAGTGGAATAAAGTCAAATCCAACTGGGCTGATGTGGAAACAAGGAGTGAGGTAAGCACGGGTGATAGAATTCATAGGGAAGATGGAAAAAAAAAAAGCAAGATGACGATGCTTTTGCCTAGATCTGCTGCTTTTTAATGTGACTGCCTTACGTCTCTTGAATGTGTCCATTGGCCAGTTTCAAGCTGCCATCTGACCTACACTATAATCTCTTCTTCCAAATTGGCTATTATTTTATAGCACTAGCACCACAGTTTAGCTCAATAGGGTGTACGTAGCTGGGAACCGCTGTGAAATTCCTAAAACGAAGAATTAACGAAACTTCTTGTAGCACAAGTACAGATTATCTAACATACGTTGCATGTCATGTTATAAGCATATGCTGTTTCACATTTCCCAAGTTAGGTTTTATTCAACCTCTATGAAACAGACAAGAAGATATTTTTTATCTATATATTTAAATAATTTCAATGCCATGCATATAATACATTGAAATTTCATTTCCTTTCAAAACAAAGGAAAAAAGTATATTCTGGTTAGGTTATTTCTATTTAACAATCTATGACAAAAAGTTAAATTTCAACAGTTGTAATTCAACTGGTTAGTTTTGTGTACTTAATAAATTTTGATGAAATCTAATCATTTTGTTTGACTTTACTTGTTAGGCACAAAATTATAGGCCATTTTGGCCATATCTATTCCACTCTCTTTCTTTTTCTTCTCTCTCTTTCCTGAGTACAAAGGATCAGCTAAGTTTTAGAAATAAAGAATTTAGTTTTGGATACTTGACAGAAAATATCCTCGCAACAGTTCTTACCATGTGAAACTTGGGACAATTTATGACAGAGTGCCGTATGAGCGGGTTGTTCATGGACCAACCTAGGCTGTAAGTTGATTCCTCAGCTATAGAGGTCTTGCCCCATTATTTGACATCCTTGATTCAAGCAGTGTGTAATTATAGGCCTAATCAAGTTTCAATAGTCAGCCTTAATAAGAATCAGAAGCTTGAATTTCATTGTCAACCACCGTTTAGTTTCATAAGGAGTGGAGTGCTTGCTGAGAATGATGTGGCCTTTTTGTCTACCTCCACTTGGAGTGAGTTTTCCGCACTCTCCCCTAGCTGTCTCCACTGTAGTCCCTCTTGGCAGGAGTTGCAAGTAAAGTGCAGAGGAGCAGAGTTTGTTTTATTAAAAGACTGGAAAGATGAAATGATTTGGGAGGAGCTGGAAACTCTCGGATACCTCCCAGCCACTGGCCAGTGCTTACATTTGCTGTGATCATCTAAACAAAACTAAGGTAGTATAATGCCTAGAGTTCTCAAAGGTGTTTACATGTCAGCATGAGTGGGTTTATCCACTTATTTCCTGAGATGAGTTTTGGTAGAATATTTGGAAAAGAAGGGTGAAGGGGAGACCGAGGACAAGAAGTTTTACCTTCAGCTGGTTGAGGTTAGAATCATTTATCAAGAAAAACTCTATGATAGGCTCTGGGTTCCCAAATATGTGGGCTTTTCTGATTGAGGAAAATAATTTAGCTGAGCATTTACCACTAGGGATAAAGATGTTAGAGTCTCTTAAGGAGGGAAGATTTGCTAGCAGAAATCTCCATCTATCACAAGTATTTACTGACCCTCTGCTGTACACACAGCACAGTGCCCAGTGTTCCAGAGTTGAAGAGACTTAAGATGTGTTATTCTTCCTAAGATTTTTCATCTGTTGTGGTAATGCTGCGTTTTGAAAGGCAATCATTGTTGTTTCACTGTGTGTCCTCCAACATTCTAAGTGATTTTCTCAATGGGAGAAATCCTACTATTCTACTTCGAATTTTTTTCTTCCAAATTTAAAGCCATTCATCGTTATAAAATCTTATGAAAATTGTATATTTTGTACCATCAAAATATGAGTATAAAGTTGCAGGTATACTGTTGTTTATAGTTTCAGAATTATGTTTTGCATAGTACAAGCTTTTAGCAGTCGGTAATGTTATAAATGAGAGATTTATCAATTGCTATGCACCTCCCATTCTTATCTGCTAGAATTGAACAGTCCTTAAAGGCACAGAATTTGAAGATAGGCTATGTGGGTTCAAATCCAAATTCTGTTATTTGTTAGCAATATGACCTTGGAGAAGTTAGTTAATCTCATAGTCCCTCAATTTCTTCATCTGTAAAATGAGAATGATAATAACAATACATCAATCATAAGGTTGCCTTGAGGATTAAATAAGTTAACCTTTGTAAGAGGCTTAGAACAAAACCTGGCATATTATAAGCATTTTGTTAAATGATTAAGGCAGAAGATATTCAATAGTCTAAGTTATATTCATTATCTCGTTATATTTTTCTATTAATCTATAGCATGCCAACTCTGTAACACTTAGCTTTCAAAATAATTCTGAATATAACAAATGGAAAATAGAAAATTAGAAAATAATGTTCACTTAAATGCACTGAAATTTTAAAAAATTAGCAGTCAGCCATCTTGTCACCATTTTTAAATTAGACCCCTAATTTGAGAGTTGCCATTTAGAAGTTCCTTTACCACCATGCTGAGAAGTCGATGAATATGATTCCTTTGGAGGAGTTATTCCACTGCTGTATGTAACAGGGCAGCAAATTAGTACACCAAGCTGACTTTGTATGAGATGCTTATCAGTTCTCAACTGTTTGTCTAGAAGCCTAATGATCAGAGCATTAAAAAAAGTGATATGTAAAATATATACCAGCTAAATTGATATGGCCGCTATTAAATACGTGTGGTATAGATTTTAGCCGTTCTAACACAATAGTATCATGGAAGATAAATTCTGAAGATGTTCTCCTTGCTTGGTAATTCAAAATGTTCATAGGTTCTTGTTTAAATATCAGCTTTTTAGCTGTGTCAGGAAACTTTGTTACTCAGCAGAGTTTTTCAGTACCTCTCCATTTTGAATGTCAACTCCAAGGCAAACATAGAGATATACATTCAAAGCTTTCTGAATTGAAAAAGAATTGTGGATACATATACCTTAACTTTATTACACTTATGAATGTTTAAATTTTTGCCTTAGCATGTCACACTCAGCATTAAAAAGATCTTTCACATAACTCTTCCTGTAAATTGTTATCTATGGTCATGGTGAATCTCAAAAATAGAGTTAGAACAAGTACTCCATTAGTTTATTAGGAAATGGAGTGTAATCTAAAGGCAAAACGACAACCTTTCTTTAAGACCCCAGCTTCACCACGATTGGTTGCCTGTCTAATGGAGTATGACTTGACTACTTCCCAAGCTCCCATCTGTAAAATGAACAAGATGCAACCTAATATCTGCAGGCCACGTAGTTATCAAATAGGAACAACCATCTGGTCAATTCCATATCATATTACATGTCCTAGGGATAACCTTCTCTCCTTAAGAGGTTCTAGGCCTCTATGTTTACGTGGGGAATGGACAATATTATTTGGACAGCATTCATAAACTTAATGGCTTCCACACTAATCAAGGACTGGGGAACATCATTAATAGGGAAAGGGAATTAAAATGATTGCACTTATACTTTAAACCATTGTCAGGCTAAACTGCCCATCGATGATAATTTCTCACAGGAAAAAATGATGCACTCACATGAGAAACAGAAGAAAGGAAGATAAGGCAGGATGTTCCTTTGGGATCAGGTTGATTCCAGTAATGTTTACCAATGCTCTGAATGATGGAGGAGAAAGCATCCTTATTAGATTTTCCAATAACCCGGTTAGTCAGGAAAAAAGAGGAAATTAATTCAAAGGGACTTTGACAAATAAGAAATGGCCTGTCAACACAAGTTCAGAAAAGGGCAAGTATGAAACAAGTATTAGGCTCAGACTATTACTAATCTGATAAAAGATGGGAATGGCCAGAATGAATGGCCAGAACTAGACCTGGGGCTCTTAGTAAGGTGAATAAGAGTCGGTAATGTAGTACTGCCGCTGGGAAATGTGTGCTTATTGAATGTTAGGGGATATGCAATAGTAATGACAGACAGTATCAAACAGATGAAAAATACTCCCAATCAGGAAAGGTTAAGGAAGATCATATAACCCAAAGAAAGAAGGTTAAAAACAGATTTTGCTAGCTAATGTCTGTTATCCACAAGTAGAACTGATTTGAAAACAATGGTAACACCCAAGATACCACCGTTGCTACAAGTGGTTATTAACCAGTTCTCAAAATCGTGGGCCTTTTAACTGACGATGACCAGTTTTGTTGTTTGTTCATTTTCCTCTTTCCAATTGAAAGCACGCATATCACCATATTTGGTTGTCTCTTTCATCTAGTCCAATATTCAGACACTAACCGTGCCACCCCAAAATATTCCACTGAAGAACCATTTTCTTTGACGTCAGCCTCAAACACTAGAATGCACTTTTTAATATATCTTGATTTTCTACCACAATCCAATAGCAACTTGTCACCAATGAATTTAACTAAAACATTTGGAACTATTTGTCGTGTGTATGGATTCCATTTATCTAGCACCCAATGTGCCAACGTATTACTTAACTTTTTTTTCTGTCCTGAATTTACTGTTTTAAAAATCTAAGCTCATGTTCTAAGATTCCAGTAATTGATAAACAAGTCTATTCTCTGTTTTCCAATATTTATCACTTTTGACTTTTCTTTTTCTAGATGTTAGAAGACTATCTTTTTCAGCCAATCCTTTCATACCCCCAACTTCTTGGTTATTTTTATTTCAGTTCCTTAAACTTCTTGGGATGATAACTGTTAACTGAAATAGATTGTTTTCTCTTGGGTTTGCTTCCATTCAGAAAGTACATCACACAGGACAGGTGAAGCGATGTGGTGGCATTATATATTTAACTCATTATATGCATGGAAACATCTCAGGTAGTGGATATGTTACAGGTTTGCATACCTGAGAAGTTCAAGATAACACATACTCACTATGTAGTTTCATCCTTTGCTCACTGTATAAACCCTTCCCTCACTTCTTCCTAGATCTTCCTTCAAGGAGAAAATAGTTATCACTTGAACACATCTTGCCCCACTTCTGATTGCTATTTTTCTGATTTTCGTGTTTTTTTTTTCTTTCTTGTTATAATATCAGTAGGGTTAGTAAGGAGACCTATCAGTAGGGAGACCACGGCTGCTAAGGTCGCTATAAAGAATTGAAGCTATCGGGGCGCCTGGGTGGCGCAGTCGGTTAAGCGTCCGACTTCAGCCAGGTCACGATCTCGCGGTCCGTGAGTTCGAGCCCCGCGTCAGGCTCTGGGCTGATGGCTCGGAGCCTGGAGCCTGTTTCCGATTCTGTGTCTCCCTCTCTCTCTCTGCCCCTCCCCCGTTCATGCTCTGTCTCTCTCTGTCCCAAAAAAAAAAAAAAAAAAAAGAATTGAAGCTATCAACAGTGGGATACCATGTTGAAAAGGGTGATGCTGTAGTCTGGGAGAACTAGAACGATAGTAGATGTTACTATGAGGCTGAACACTAGAGATGGTGGGAATGAGAAAGTAAGGAGCCTGGAAGAATAAAAGTTGTATTTTGAAAGTAAGCAAGAGATGATGATTTTAAGGATATCTCAGTTTAAGACAACGACAAAACCCTGGGAGTATCTGTTAGAGTGAGGGGCATAGATTAAGTGTAGGTAAAGTAGAGCTGTAGTCTAGAAGGAATGTAGTGTAAGATGGGTCACCTGTATGTATTTTGACATCAGGATTATGGCTGGAGGTAGGATAATGAGAATGGTTGTAAATTACATTCCAATGTTTTAATTCAGGGGTTCTCAAAATGAGGTCTATGGACCGACGTGGATCCCCAAGACACTTGTTAGACCATCTATAGGCAAAAACTACTTTCATAATAATAAAGAGACATTATTTGCCCCTTTCACTATGGTAACATTTGCACTGATTATGTAAAAACAATTGTGAGTAAAGCTACCATCATACTTAATGTTGAGAGAATGAATGCTTTCCCCTAAAATCAGGAACAAAACAAGTTGTATGCTCTTACCACCCATATTCAACATTATCCTGGAAATTCTAGCTAGAATAACTAGGCAAGGAATGGAAAAAAGTCATCAACGGGAAGAGAGATAAAACTCTTTCTACTTGTAGTTGACATAATGTCATATGTAAAAAACTGCAAAATCCACAAAAGAACTATTAGAGCTAGTAAACAAGTTAAGCAACGTTGCTGAATAGCCTATCAATATACAAAAATTAATCTTATTTCTATCCACTAGTAATGAACAATCCAGAAATGAAATTAAGAGAACAATTTTATTTACGATAGTATCAAGAAGAATAAAATACTAAGGAATAAATTTAACAAAATAGATGTTTAACATCTATACACTGAGAACAATAGAACACTGTTGAAAGAAATTAGAGAACTAAATAAATGCAGAGGTATCCGATGTTCATGGATCTGGAAACTTAATATTGTTAAGATGGTAACACTCCCCAAATTGCCATACAGATTCAAAGCAATATCTTTCAAAACCTCCCCAGCTTTTTTTTTTGGTATAAATTGAGACAATTGATTCTAAAATTCGTATGGAAATGCAAAGGATCCTCAAGAGCCAAGCAATCTTTAAAGGAAAATCAAAATTAATTTCAATACTTCCTACAAAGTTACAGGAACCAGTATAATGGGGTACTGGCATAAGAATAGCCATATAAATGAATGAAACAGAATCAAGAGACCACAAAGAAACTCTTACAGTTATTGTCAATGGATTTTGACAAAGGCGCCAAGACAATTCAATGGGAAAATAATAGTTTTTTTCAACAAATGGTATTGGGACAATTGGATATTCTACATGCAAAAGAGTTGGATTACTCCTCACATCATAAACATAACTAAGTCCAAATAAATTAGAGGTGGAAACATAAGAGCTAAAAATACACAAATACATAGCCCAGAGAAGAAAACATAAGAATAAATCTTTGTAACCTTGCATTAAGCAACGGCTTCTCAGGACAATACAAGCAGTAGTGACAAACATAAAAATAAGTCAACTGGACTTCATCAAGACTAAAAACATTTCTGCTTCAATGGTATCATTGTGAAAGTGAAAAGACATCTCACAGGATGGGAAAAAATATCTGCAAATCATAGATCTCATCAGGGGTTAGTATCTAGGCTACTCTTACAATTCAAAAATAAAAAGGCAGATAATCCCATTAAAGTTTGGGCAAAGGATCCTAATAGACATTTTTCGATGGAAGGTATCCAAATGCCAGTAATCACATGAAAAAATGCTCAATATCATTAGTCATCATGGAAATGCAAATCAAAACCTCAATGAAATACCACTTCCCATTAGGAAAGCAATAATAAAATGACAGGTAATAGAAACTGTTAGCTAGAATCTGGAGAAACTGGACATCTCACACATTGCTGGTAGAAATGTAAAATGGTGTAGCAACTTTGGGAAATAATCTGGCAATTCCTCAAATGATTAAATATAGTGATTAAGTACGACTCAGCAACTCCACTCTTAGGTAAAATCCCAGAAGAAATGAAAACATAGTCCACACAAAAACCTGTACATAGCAGTTTGTAGCAGAATTATTTATAGTGGCCAAAAAAGTAGGAACAACACAAATGTCCATCAAAGGATGACAGGATAAGTGAAACGTCATATATCTACAAAATGGAATATTATTTGGCAATAAAATTATTTCCAAAGATATTATTTGTCAATAATAATACATATCATAGCTATAGCACGGTTGAATCCTGACAACATTACGTTAAATGAAAAAAGCCACACAAAATATCACATATTTTCTGATTCCATACGTAAGAAAAATCTGTCGCAGATGAATCTAAACAAAGAGAAGGAATGGTGGTTTCCAGAGGCTGGAGAGCCTAGAGAATGAATGAAAAGTGCTTTAATGAGAATGAGGCTTTTTACGAGACGATGAAAATTTTCCAGCATTTGATAGTGGTGATGGCAGCATAACTTTGTGAATATGTTAAAAGTCTCCGAACTGTAGATAGATACTTCACAGATGTCAATTTTATGGTATGTGATTTTATCTTAATAAAGTTGTAATTATTTAAGAAAAACAACACCGGGGGTTGCAATGAGGCACAAATCACGGCTGTAGCACTCAGCTCTGTACTTGCAGTGGTTGTAGTCTCTGGGCCACCCACTCATGGTAAGAAAAAAAAGCAAGTCAGTTTCACATAAGAATGTCTCCGATGAAGCATGAAAGTTATCATTTTTATTAAATATGAACCCTGAGTACACATAATTTTTAATTATCTGTTCAACAAAATGGGAAGTATGCATAAAGTACTTCTCCCAAATAGTGAAGTGTGACAGTTGTCTCTGGGAAATGTACTCTTGAGATGGTTTGAGCCGCATGCAAGCTGACCCGGTCGCTTTTTCATGGAACGCAGTTTTTGTTTTAAAAAAAGGTTGACAAACAGTGGTGTTTCAGATTTGGGTATTTGGCAGATGTTTTCTCAAAAATTAATGAAGGGAGTGGGGGCACCCGGGTGGGTCAGTCCCTTGAGCGTCCGACTTCCTCTTAGGTCGTGATCTCACGGTTTGTGAGAGGTTTGTGAGATCGAGCCCGGCGTCAGGCTCTGTGCTGACAGCTCAGAGCCTGGAGCCTGTTTCAGATTCTGTGTCTCCCTCTCTCTAACCCCTTCCCTGTGTGCTCTCTCTCTCTCTTTCTCTCAAAAATAAATAAACATTAAAAAAAAAAAAAAACTTAATGAAGTGAGCCTATCACTTCAAGGAAAACAGTGGGCAGTATTTGTTGTCAGTGATGGGAGTGGAGATTTCATGCAAAAATAAGAATTTTGGGAAAGTTGCATCCTCCTCTGTGAGCTTAATGGCTTACTAAGAAAACCTTTCTGATGAGGTTGGTAGTGCTAATGAACGTGATTTTTTGGATTTTGTATAATGAATGTATTATTGGAAATTTCGCATTGATTGTTGAACCAATATTCTTCAGAAGACCACTTCAGGGTGTTATAAGATCTTGCATTCATAAAAGATCCATTCAAAATACAAGAAAGATAAATGTATTTTAATGTAACAGAGTATAAAATATGGTTTCAGATTTCACATTACAACTAACCTTGGAGAAACGACCCTTTGTCAATTTTAGTAAGGTATCAAAAAAAGAACACAATTATCTGGAAAGACTGTTAAAATGCCCCTCCATTTTCCAATGATATATCTATGTGTGGCCAGATTTTATTCATATACTTCAACTAAAATGACATATTTTCAATAGATTAAATGAAGATAAAGATTGGAGATACCACCTTTAAGCCAGATATTAAAGATATCTGCAGAAATGTAAATATTGTCACTCTTCTATTTTTTTGAGATATATTTATGTTTTTCAAAAATATGTTGTTTCTGGTAATGTGTACGGATTCATCATGTCTTTTTCCAATTAATTAATAAGTAAAAGCATTTTAAATGATCCAGTTTAATTTCCAGTAATTACACTATCCAGTAATTTACACTAAATCTCAATAGATATAATCCACATTACAAGACTCTTTGGAGTTCTTGATAATTTTTAGGAGTCTAAAAGGATCTGAATACCCCAAAGTTTGAGAACATACTGCCTTAAATAATATAGATTGTATATGGAGTTAAAACAAGGAAAAATTTTAGTATAACTGGACACTTTATTTTTTATTTATTTATTTATTTTTTTAACGTTTATTTATTTTTGAGACAGAGAGAGACAGAGCATGAACAGGGGAGGGGCAGAGAGAGAGGGAGACACAGAATCTGAAACAGGCTCCAGGCTCTGCACTGTCAGCACAGAGCCTGACGTGGGGCTGGAACTCATGAAACATGAGATCATGACCTGAGCCAAAGTCAGATGCTTAACCGACTGAGCCACCCAGGCGCCCCATAACTGGACACTTTAAACATCATAAAAGGATGAGTATGTTTTAGAATAAAACAAAGCTTGGATTATAAACACTACTTCTTCATGTTTATAATATACCAGGTACTATCTTAAGAGTTTTGCTAGTATTAACTCATTGAATCCTCTGCATAATTTTATGGAGTAGGTACCATTATTATCCTCTTTTTTACATATGAGAATATTAAGTCACTGAAAGGTTAAATAAGTTGCTCAAAGTTGCAAAGCTAGTATCAGAGGAATACTTGATACCTCTAATCAGTTTGGCTTCAAAATTTTTGCCGTCTTATTTCTTTAAAGAAATTTTTGAGTGCTTATTTATTTTTGAGAGAGAGAAAGAGAGCGCGAGCATGAGTGGGGGAGGGGCAGAAAGAGAAGGAGACACAGATTCCAACGCAGGCTCCAAGCTGTCAGCACAGAGCCTGACGCGGGGCTCAAACTCGCAAGCCCTGAGATCATGACCTGAGCTGAAGTCGAATGCTCAACCGACTGAGCCACCCAGGCGCCCCTTGCTGTCCTATTTCTAAGTGGCGAGATGTGGCTACCAGAATGCTCACCACACTGGCAGGAGCTGTAGGACACAGCTACTGCTTTCTATGTGTGACTCTGCTCTGTGAGCAGAACCATTCTAGGCATCTGCCACACTTTATCTCCTTAATCTACAAACTATTTTGCAAAACTGATATTCTACTTTTTAATCTTGAAAATGAGAAAGTTGATACTTAGATTCAGTAGCTTGCTCAGAGTAGCAACTATTTAGGTACCAGATGACCTAGTTGAGGGTTCAGTATTCTGTTTAATTTCAAAACCCTATCTTTCAAGCATTTTCCTTTATAACTGTAAAGATAGCTGTTTCCTATATTCTACAAGAAAATAGCTTAAAATAAGTTATATCTCAAAACACTGATATTTTAAACATCTCTCAATTACCAGGAAAACCACTATGATTATACATAAATGAACTTCGAGGAATGTGAAATAAAATGAATATCTATCTATCATCTATCTACCTACCTATCTACCTATCTACCTACCTCCATATATGTAAAAAAAAAAAAAAAAGAAAAGAAACTTATAAGAAATAGATATATTTGGCAAAATTTAGAATTAAGACTTCTATAGATTGTATAGTAGATAATTAAAACTGGAAACATAAAAATATGAACTTCCAGAATATTAATAATAGATACCATTTATTTACTGTTACGTGCCAGATAATGCATATTTCCCACATATTATCTCCTTTAATTCCTCCAAACACTCTATGAAGAACATGTTATTAACCTTATTTTACAGATGATAAATTGAGGATCAGAGACACTCAAATAACTTACTAAACCATGTAGATAAATAGTGGCAGAATCATGAAACACAAATTTGACTGATAGAAAAAAACCCTCATTATTCTGTTACAGAAAATATAAAATAAAGGAACTATTTTATCTTTTGAGTTTTGAAATTCTCTAGTTCTATTTTCTGACCTCTTTAAATGCTTAGTCTGATTTACCAATAGTGTTAATAATATTGATTCATCCTGTGTTATTGAAATATGGGTGGAGGCAAAACCCTAAATCTCCTGGAAAGATTTTAGAGTTATAATAAACTGACTTTTAGAATTATAATTTTTGGGCTTACCATTAACTTTTTCCTTCTGAAAATAAGCTAAAGATAATTTTAAGTTTTATAGTTAATTGTTAACTTTCATCTTGTTTCTATAAACTGGACACTTAACGTGAAATACTCTCTCGGTTTTTTTACTCTCCTCTCTCTCCTGTTTTTCTGATTGTACTGCATTTATTCGGCCTCAGTTTTAGTGATATTTCCAATTCCATAAGAATATCATTAAAAAAATATTCGATTACCCTAGCACAGGCAAAAAATAACTAACATAAACACTAATTTCTATGTACTGGTTCATTTTGGGGGTACCCTTCAAGAAAATAGTACATTAAATCATTCCAAAGTTGTCTTCTTTTATTTTCTAGTTTTGCACCATCATTTATAATATCCAATTTTCCTTTGTATGCAGGCCTCTGTTTGTGTCTGTTCTAACTTAATTTTTGACCAGGTTTCATTGCCATTTCAGTATCATTTGCACATTAGAAGACATTGGACATACTGAGGCCAACCTTCATTACCAATAAATCAGAGTTTCTCATTAAGAGCTAATGAGCTCTTATATTGTCCCTCTGATTATTACCCTTGTTCCATTTGAAAAAGAAAACATTTCATCTTTTTTATTCTCTTTCCCAATCCTACCTTTCAGGGCCTGAGCGTTTTTAAGGAACAGAAGCGAGATGAGCCAACACAGCTTCAACCTTGCTTCTTTTTACTCTCTGGTGAGAGAAAGAGGCCATTGTTACATTTCAGATTAATAAGAGTGTTGTTTAGAGATTTAGGCATAAGATTGAACCCCTGCTCTGACATTTATTGCCCAGATGATACTGCATATTTTATTAAGCCTGGCTATGCCTCAGTTTCCTCATCCCCCATGATAATCCTGCACTGTTGGTTTATAATCAGAATTAAATTAGATCATAACTGCAAAGCATTCAGTACATGGCCTGGCACATAGCAAATGTTCAGTGCATGGTTGTTATGACTGAAGGAATTCATTGAGTCCCCCAGAAAATTTGTGTCATCACTTCTTGTAAATTTTTTTCTCACTTATCTGCTGTCAAGCAAGAGCCTTCTTTATGAATGGAGAAGAAAAAATAAGATATTCTTCTAATTATGTAAAGATTTATCTCTGCCTTTTTGGGGGGAGTGGAGAGAGACATAGTGAGAGCAGTGAATTTAAAATTTAAGAAATGAGAAACTTGATAATATTTCATGAAAGTAATAATGAAAAATGAAATAGACAGACATGTTAATATACTCTTTCCAACTATGGAATTGGGTAGTGGGGAAGGAAGCAACCTCATTAATTAATCAATAGATGCATTAAACAAGTATATAAATCAATTGAATAGCAATCTATAGTAATATCCTCAAAAAGATAAGAGAAAATAATGGACTCATTAAAAAAAAAACATAATGTTATTTTTTACAAAAAGGATATTCAGAAAATCAGCAGAGGCTTTTGAAAATTATTGATAGAAAAAAACGTTAGAGATGAAAAAGCAGTGTTAACATACCAAAAAAACCAAACAAGCAAACAAACAAGAAAACAGAAAAAAACAATTTAAAAGACAATTAGAAGGCCTGTAGCTAAAGTTAAGAAAATTTCTTAGAAAATTGAGGAAAAGCAAAAACAAGATAATCAGAGAGTAATTTTATGAATTCCATCGTCTAACGAATCTAGAATTCCAGAAAGAAAGAACAGAAAAAAATGGCAAAGAATTGTCAAAAATTGTCAAAAAAATACTAAGAAAAAATGTCCCAGAAATGAAGAGCTCAAGTTTCCAGAATATCCCTAACAATTAGTCTTTTAGATGAATGAAAATTGCTGAGGCATCAGCCAGTTATCATAGTGCCTCCATTTTCCAAGTCCCAAAATTGTATTGTTAATGTCACATCTCTGATCATTTCTTCTGCTCTTGTAGTAGGCTTTCATATGTGCGTGAGATAATATTTGTATTTATTCCTTCGTATGTAATTGGAATTCTACTATCACTAAAAAGAAAAGAAAAAAAAAAACCCTCCATAGCTGAATATCATAGAGCTCGATCCATGGTAAGAACTCATTATATGCTTGCTGAATAAACATATAATTTGGAGTATGAACAGGAATATCGGAATCAGACCATACTATGTGCTTTGTCCACTTCTACAAACTTACCCAATTGCTTGCATGAATTTGGGCATGTTACTTCATACTTCTGAGCCTTAATCTCATCTGCTAGATGGTATTAATAACAAATTAGTGAGAGATTATTTGAATATAAATGCAGTACTATTCATAAATTACCTACATAGTGCCTAGAACCTGCTAGGAAGTTAATAACCTCTTCCTCCTCACTTCCTCTGGACTCAGTAACAGCATCACGATGCATACGGACAAGCCCTTGATGAGTTTTGTCTCAGTATTTATTTCAAAGCCTGCTTCAAATTTAGCTATTTGTAAGTGCAACCTTTTCATGGAACTCTAAAAATCTTGTCGATATATAAACCAAGACTTTTATTGAGAAAAATATCTGCTAAATCCACAAAGGTCACATAAAATTGTTCGGTGATAAATTTCACCTATTAAGAAATTGTAAAAATATATGATAGATGTATTTTCAAGTGTGTACCAGTTAAATTCTGAGGATTTAACTGTTTTATTCCCGTTTTAAATAAGACTGTATTGTGAACTATTTTCTGAAGTACAATTGCTTGTTTTTGTAGTTTCTCCAAGCAGGCATTAGTCAGCACATTAGACTTTAAAATAACTTTAAATATCTAGAATGTGCAAATTTTGGTGGTAGCAAGATGTATGAAATATAAAAATGAGGTGTTTTGTGATATATTTTGATCAAAAAAATTTTTACTTGTCTTTTTAACTCGTAGATAATTCATTACTTACATAAGAGGACAGGGTTAGACCCAGATGTTTTATTTATTCAAATCAAAAATAAGATTTAGGGTCAAGATCCAACTGGGGAAGAGTTACAATACTAGATGAATGATGGCCTCTCTTTTGTGCTGAGAAAAAGGAGGAACTTTCAACTTTGATTCTCTTGAGTTAAATTCATAATTTATAAAATAACACAGGAACAATCACAGAATAACTTGTCATTAGAACTACTGACTTCCTTTCAATAGCCCCGCCTATTCTTTAAAAAAATTTTTTTTAATGTTTATTTATTTTTGAGACAGAGAGAGACAGAGCATGAACAGGGGAGGGGCAGAGAGAGAGGGAGACACAGAATCTGAGATGGGCTCCAGGCTCTGAGCTGTCAGCACAGAGCCCCACGTGGGGCTCGAACTCACAGACCATGAGATCATGACCTGAGCCGAAGTCAGATGCTTAACCGACTGAGCCACCCAGGCGCCCCATAGCCCAGCCTATTCTATTTATTTCCTTGAGAATAAGTGTTAAAAACTAACCAAAAACCCACCTTTTTTTGTGCACTCTTCCTCAGTCAAGAAACATTGAGGTTTCCCCCAGTCAGTAAGTTGTTTTAGTAAATATGGAATCTGAGAAGACTTTTGCAACCAGCTTTAACAAGTACTGGTTTAGACTTTTAATCATGACTAAAATAAAGACACAAAAAGCACTAATTATATTCTGGTTACTCGGCTATGTATACTTCATTGTGTTCTAAATCCTAGAACATTTCCTTTATCACAAGGAGAAATAAGTCTGCAAGCTCATTCTAATATTCAGATCAACTCTAATAAGGAACAAACAGCCCGCAACTGGAAACAGGAGATTGTAGCTCTGATAAATAGCTTTGTGTAACTATAATTAACCAGTTAATTTAGCTACAATGATTTTTAAAAAGGTTTCTCTCATACATAAAAAATAAAATAATAACCAATTTGTCCTTACTTTACAAAGGTTTACACTTGATGACGAATACAATCAGTTGAAATTTCCCTTCACAGTAGGGAGAGTGTTCACTGAGCAGAAAGGTAAAGGAACGTCATCTGGGCACACATTTGCTAAAAGTATATAATTCTACTTATGTGGTATGAAACACCTGCATTTTTATATTCTGCTTGAATAGTGTGTGGAAATTGCAGGAAGATGTAAGTGGTTGAGTTAGGACTATGTCCAGAACTAGCCTAAGGAATAAGATAAAAAGGCTATTTATATGAAATTGTCTTTATTATTGAAACATCTGTAAAATGTTCAGACTGTAGGCTCAACACTTTGACTAAGCACTACCCTTGTTTCTCTTCATCTTCTTATTTTTACTTATTTATTTTGTTAAAAAAATTTTGGAGCGTCTGGGTGGCTCAGTGGGTTAACCGTCCGACTTTGTCTCAGGTCATGATCATATGGTTCCTGAGTTCGAGCCCCTCATCGGGCTCTGTGCTGATAGCTCAGAGCCTGAAACCTGCTTTGGGTTCTGTGTCTCCTTTTTCTGCCGTTCCTCCACTCATGCTCGCTCTCTCTCTCTCAAAAATAAATAAATATTATTTTTTTAAAATTTTTAATGTTTATTTCTTTAAATTTTTTTTTTAACGTTTATTTATTTTTGGGACAGAGAGAGACAGAGCATGAACAGGGGAGGGGCAGAGAGAGAGGGAGACACAGAATCTGAAACAGGCTCCAGGCCCTGAGCCATCAGCCCAGAGCCTGATGCGGGGCTCGAACTCATGGACCGCGAGATCGTGACCTGAGCTGAAGTCGGATGCTTAACCGACTGAGCCACCTAGATGCCCCAGATTTTTAATGTTTATTTATGAGAGAGAGACACACACACACACAGTGTGGGAGTGGGGCAGAGAGAGAGGGAGACACAGAATCTGAAGCAGGCTCCAAGCTCTGATGCTGTCAGTGCAGAGCCCTACATGGGGCTTGAACCAACGAACTGTGAAATCATGACCTGAGCCAAAGTGGATCACTTAACCAACTGAACCACCCAGGCAGTCCTCTCCTCACTCTTTTTTTTTTTTTAAGTTGTATTTATTTATTTTGAGAGATACTGTGAACAGAGGAGGGTCAGAGAGAGAGAGAGAGAATCCCAAGCAGGCTCCTTGTTGTCAGCAAAGAGCCTGATGTGGGGCTCCAACTCATGAACCATGAGATCATGACCTGAGCCAAAACCAAGAGTCGGACGCTTAAACCAACTGGGTCACCCAGGTGCCCCCTCCTCATCTTTTTAAATGCAAACGGCTATTTTTACAGACATCTTGATGAGTAGTAAGTAGTTTATCAAATCATCAGTTTAAAAAAGGAATGGCGGCAAATAGTACAGTCTTCAGACACATGAGCTATGAGTACAGAGATGCAAGATGGGACAAATGAGAGACAATAAAATAAGCATGAAGGGACAAAGAAGATGGGATTGAGAGGTCACCTGTTTCATGATTTTTGCTTAGACTCCTCCTGGAAAGTAACACCCTTCTGTTGCTGGAAAAATGAAATTCTTGACGTGTTTCTAGCTGGCTCTGCATTCTTCCAGTCCTGACTTGTAGACAGAAAACACATGTCTTTTGGAATGCATGAATAAAGCAAGTGACAGTCCTGTTAAGGAACTTCATTGTGGGGATTAGCAGCCTGTGCCAGTGAGCAGACTGTATCAAGGGAGCAAGCCACCGTTACGCAGGTTCCACAAATCTGTTTTATGTATCTTATTACAAATCTGGCTTGGCCTGAGGAATAACAATGACAATAGTTGTGGTAACGTATCAGCGGCTGTGTGCTTTTAATATACATTAAATATTAATTACCTCGATTACATTAATATACATTATCTCATTTAATACAGTAGCGAGAATTAACATGTGTCCATCTCATTTAATACTTGATGCAACTCTATGGGTAGATACCATCTCCCTTCCCTTTTTTAACAGACAAGGAAACGAAGCCTAAACAAGTAATAATACTTGCCCAAAGTTACACAGCTAGTGAATGGACATGTCAGTGTTAAAGCCCGGCTGTGTCTGTTTCAAGATCCTGAGCTTGTGCCAGCCTTAGTCTATGTATACAGTTATTTTCTGGAAGAAAACTATGACAATGCAAAATACTCATGCTATTATCATTACTTTGAGAAGAATGTTTTGACAGTGAAAGAAGGCTATGACATATTAGCATAGATTTCCAAAAGAGTGCGTCGAGTCTTTTCTGAAAATGTTAGAAAATAGGCAGGGTGATCAATATTAATTATAGTAGCTAACGTTGATGAATATCAATTATGTTCCAGACACTGTGCAAGACATTTTTACATACGACAACCATGTGAGGTAGATGATTTTATTTCCATTTCATCAATTAAGAAACTGACGCAGACAAGTCAAATCCTTATTCAATAAAAGATGAATCCAGAATTTAAACTTGAATTGTTTTGAAATGAAAGTCACCCTTTTTCCATCATGCCACAGAACCACCAAAAGGCATACGCTATTCAAAATCACCTGTGCAGGACATCTTGGAAGAAAACTTGAATTAATTAGAGCTTCAAATTATTCTTGGATAGGAAGACTCGATATTGTAAGGATGCCAATTCTCCCTAAATTAAGCTCTAAATTTAATGAAATTGCAATCAATATTCCAACTGGAGGGCAGAAATAGGTCAAAGAGGTGATAGCTATAGGGGAACAGTTTTCAGCTCGGTATAAGAAAGCATCTTCTAGGAGTTAGAATTATCCAGAAATGGAGCAGAATGTGAAATCGTCAACCTTCTGTCACCATAAGAATTCCAATGGAGGATAAATTGACCACCTGTTGCGAGATGCTCATACTGCATTAGAGAGCTATCATTTCCTGAGCGTTCGTCTCCTAGGCTATGAACTATCCAGTTTCATCTTTTATCTCATTCGATTTCCATACTCCCCTTATTTTTTTGGCATACAATAGGGTACTGTGGTTAAGAGCACAGAGTGTATTATCACATGGACCTGGGCTTGAGTCTGTCCCTTACTGGTTGCAAAATTCTGAGAAGCATCTCTAACTCCCTGGTTACCAGTTTCTTAATCTGCACAGCATGGATAGTAAAACCAACCTCACTCTATTCTTACAGGATTAAATATAAGAATATTGGAAGAGCATTAGCACATCATTGGCCACACATTAAGTTTTAGCAAGCGGGGGTTATTATTATTGATAGGGAGAAACTGAAACTCAGCTTAAGTAATGAGCAAATAATTCAATTGAACAAGGTGATCTTTAATACTCCAATTTTAAGATATATGAATTTGTGGGATTATAACTAATTCTTCCCAATCTTACAATTTAACTAAAACCTGATATAAAGAAATTAGAAAAATGTTGCATAAAATCCAAGTACTATCTAACCAAACATTCTTAGCTACATTTAATGGTACATGTTCCAGTGAACTCATTTAGCGTTTCAAAATTTATGAAAAGAAAAGTAACACAAAATAAGGAATTTAAAACAAGACAACTCATCAGGCTATTGACCAATTTAAGATCTAAGTTTCCTAAGCGAAGAGAGAAATATATATTTTTAAGTCTGGAGCAAATAATTTTTAAAACATCAATGTTTCTGTTATGGATTAAGGGAGTTGCTGTTTCTCCTTTGACTTTGGGTAGGATGAATAGAAATCTCAGAAGCCCTTATAAATGTGGACCAGGAGACAAATTACTATCTCTCCATTGGGAATGCTTCTGAACCAGGGCTGCTAGAAGAAGGTAGATAAATGTAGTCTGAAGAGATTGGCTTTAGTCATATTGTAAGACAAGTGATATTCAGTATTTTATAACCAAGTTAGTGGCAGACCTTTCTAGGATCTTAATGTTTAGTGAGCATTATTAAACTTTCATTTCCTGTGTGTTTTCTCCATTGAGCTTGGATATATATATGCTTTATTTAACATGGATTGAAAATGATATATAACCTGAGAGACTGGTAAGCTGAGTCACAGAAGGTGATTTAAACTGTCTTTATCCATAAGAAGGAAATAAAGGAAAGATATTAACAGTTAAATTGCCTGAAGGGGAGTTATGACTGGAAGACCAGACTGTGACAATCTTCCTGGCATAGACAATTTTCTGGGAAAAGTTAAACAAAGAACAGGCATGAAGACAGAGGCCAAATGCAAGTGCAAGTTAAATTTTGACGAGTATGAAGGATGAAATCAGTCATCAGTAGCCTATGACTAGCATTACATAGCCAAATAGAAGATTTTCCAAATTACAGAAGGTATAGCAGTGATTTACCAACAGCTAGTTCCTTAAAAAAATTTTTATTGAGGTACAATTGGCATACAATAAACTACATACATTTAAAGTGTAAAATTTGATAAGCTTTGACCTGTGTATACTCACATGAAGCCATCTCCCCAATCAAGACAAGGGAACATGATGACCTCTGAAGGTTTCCTCCTGACCCTTTGTAATTCCTTCCCTCTCTTCCCCACCTCTACTGCCCCCCAAACTGTCCTTAACAAACCAATGATCTGATTTCTGCTGTTATAGATTGGTTTGTATTTTCTAAAGTTTTATATAAACAGAATCATACAGTATAAACGCTTAGCAGTCTGGCTTCTTTCACTCAGCATAATTATTTTGACAGTGAAACATGTTGCATATATCGATAGATCTTTCTTGTTTACTGTAGAGTAGTGTTCTAGTGTTTGAATATACCACAATTATTTTATCCATTCACCTATTGATGGACATTTTTTTTTCAGTTTAAGCCATCCCAGAAAAACGTTTGGATGCATGTGGATGCATGTTTTTGTATGGGCATACACTTTCCCAGTCTCTAGGATCCAAACTAGGAGTGGAACGTCCCAGTCTTATGGGGTAATAGGCGTATGTTTGTTTTCTTTAAGAAACTGCCAACCTATTTTCAAAGTGGTTGTACCACAAGTGAGAGTTCCAGTTGCTCTACATCTTGACAACCCTTGATATGGTCAGGTTTTTAAAATTTAGCTATTCTCACTAGTGTACGGAGGCTTATCATTGTAGTTTTTAATTTGCATTTCCTTAATGACTGATGACATTGAGCGACTGTTTCATGTTTTATTTGCTATCAATGTATCTTCCTCGGCGAAACATCTTTTCAAATATTTTGCCTACTTTTAAAATTAGGTAGTGTGTTTAGTTATTAGTATTATTCAGTTAGATATATTATTGAATTTTGAGAGATCTTTATTTTAGATATGAGTCCTTGGTCATGTACATAATTTGCCACTCTTTTCTTTCAGTTTGTGGTTTCTCTGTGGTTCCATTCTCTTACTAATATCTTCAAAAATAAGATGCTAAATTTTAATGTGTTTAAAAATTTTAGTGAATGAATTTTAAAATTAAAAAAATTCTTAAAGTTTAATAAAGTCTAATTTTTCAACATTTTCAGGTATCGACTTTGTTTTTGGTGTCATTTTAAGGCATCTTTGGCTAACTCTAAAGCCACAAGATCTATTTCTATGTTGTCTTATAAACCTTTGTCATTTTAGATTTTACAGTTAGATCTGTGTAGAGTTAATTTTTATATATTTTGTGAAATATAGGTTGAAATTATTTTTCTAAACACGGATATGCCATTTTTCTAGCACTGGTTTTGGAAAAGACTATGGCTTTTCTACTGGCTTATTTTTGAACTATTGTCAAAATTCAGTTCTCCATGTATGTATTAGTATATTTCTGGACACTTTATTCTATTCCACTGACCAATATCTCTGTTTATGCCAATACACACTATCAAGACATTATCTTGGTTAATAGCTTTATATTATGTCTTGACATTAGATAGTACAGTCCAACAACTTTTGTTGGATCAAACATCTTCAATCAGATTCATTGCTATTTCATATTTTTGATGCTTTGGTTAATGACATTGCGTTTGTAAAATTTTGATTTCCATTGATTCTTTGCTAGTATATAGAGATGTAATTTTATTTTTGCTCTTACATTCTGTAATCTTACTAAACTCATCAATAGTTCTCATACTTTGTTTTCATTTTTAGTTTCAATGAATTATCTACCCAGATGATTATGTTGCCTAAAGAAAATTTTATTTCTTTCACCCCAATCTGGAAGCCTATAATTCATTTTTCTTGTTTGATATCACTGGATAGAAACTCAAGTAAAATGTTGGAGAACATTCTTGTCTGTTCCTTACCTTAAAGAAAAGCATTCAGTCTTTCTCTATTAAGTATACTATTGCCTGTAGGTTTTTCTCTTCTATACTTAGATTGTTAAAAGATTGTATCAGAAATGAATGTCAGATTTTAAGTCAGTTGTGTTTTCCGTATTTATTAAGATGGCCATACAGTATTTGTTTTACTTTGTTTTGTTTTTCAGTTTGTTAATATGATGAACTACATCGATTGATATTATAAAATGTGCATTCTTGCAATAAATCTGATTTGGTTATGATATATTATCATTTTTATATATTGTTGGATTCCATTTGCTAAACTTTATTTAAAAAAAAACTAATGTTTATTTATTTTTGAAAGAGAGAGAGACAGAGCGCAAGCAGGGGAGGGGCAGAGAAACAGGGAGACACAGAATCCGAAGCAGGCTCCAGGTTCTGAGCTGTCAGCCCAGAGACCAATGCAGGGCTCGAACTCACAAGCCGGGAGATCATGACCTGAGCTGAGGTCAAATATTTAACCCACTGAGTCACCCAGGCGTCCCTCCATTTGCTAAATTTTAAAAGAACTTTTCCCCTTTGTATATGGTTCTGCATTGCATATATTGTAAATTAAGTTTATAAGGAATGCTGAT
Organism: Panthera tigris; assembly: GCF_018350195.1. Taxonomy (NCBI): domain Eukaryota; kingdom Metazoa; phylum Chordata; class Mammalia; order Carnivora; family Felidae; genus Panthera; species Panthera tigris. Next base: position 151,780,733 of record NC_056667.1, read on the forward strand.
CTGGAATTTTCTTTTCTTGTGATGCGTTTGTCCTATAATGTTTTTGTATCAGGGTAATGTTGGTCTTATAGCATGAGTTGTGCATATCCTTTTTTTTTTCTGGAATAGTTTGTGTATAACTGGTATTATTTATTCCTTAACTATTTAGTAGAATTCACCAGCCATCAGGGCCTGGAGTTTGCTTTACAGGAAGTTTTTAACTACAAATACATTCCCTTTAATAGATAGAGGCCAATTGATGTTATTTATTTCTACTTGAATGAGTTTTATAATTTATTTCATTCAAAAAGTTTCTTCATTTTATCTAAGTTGTCAGATTTATTGGCATGAGATTTTTTTGGCAGGAGATTTTTAATGGTATTGCCTTATAGCCTTTTAATATATACAAAATACTTAGTCATATTATTTCTCTCAATTCTGGTATCAATAATTTGTGTTTTATCTTTTTTACTTCCTGATTGGTCTGATTAGTCTAGCTAGGGATTTGTCAATTTTGTTACTATTCTCAAAGAAATAACTTTTGTTCCCATTGGTTTTCTTTATGGTTTTTTGGTTTCTGTTCTCTCACTGATTTTCACTGAGACAGAGTTTAATTATTATTTCGTTATTTTCTTTTTATTTGTCCCATTTAGTCTTCCTTTTTTTCTCTTTTCTGCCTTTTGTGGGTTGGTGTTCTTCCATTCTTTCTCCTTTGTTGGTTTTTTAACTATAACTCTTTGTTTAGTTATTTTAGCGATTGTCTTAGATTTTGTTATACTTCTTCAACTTACCACAGTTTTATTTTCAAAGTGTATTGTATCACTTCACATATAGGATAAAATCATTACTGTAGTGTACTTTAACTTCCTTCCTTTAATATTAATGTTTATATTTTTCTTTTTTTTAAGTTTATTTATTTAGAGAGAGACAGAGAGAGTGCAAGTGGGGGGGGGGGGCAGAGAGAGAGAGAGAGAGAGAGAATCTCAAGCAGGCCCCACACTGTCAGTGCAGAGCCCAACACAGGGCTCAATCTCATGAAACTCTGAGATCATGACTTGAGCCAAAATCAAGAGTCAGACTCTTAATGCCTGAGCTACCCAGGTGCTCCTATGTATTTTTTGCATACATCTTACTATTACATATGTTACAAACTCTACACCATATTGTTATTGTTTTGTTTAAAAGTCCAATTATTATGTAAAGAAATATTAAGACTTTAACTATAATTATGAATATTTTTATTAAAAGATAATATAAAAATAATCTTAACGTATTTACACAGTACTCCTTATTCCTTTGTGTAGATCCATATTTCTATATGGAGTAATTTTCTTTCTGACTGAAGACTTTTTTTAAACATTTCTTGTAGTGCATATCTTCTTGAGATGAATTCCTTCACCATCATTCCTGAAAAAGTCTTTATTACATGTTCATTCTTGAAAGGTGTTTTTGCTAGATATAGGATACTAGGTTGGCAATTTCTTTTCTTTCATTGATTTAAAGACTATGCTCTTGCTTATGAAATATGTGATCTCATCCTCAACTTTTTCCTGGGTATATAATATGTCTTCTTTCCTGTGATTGCTACAAGATTTTTCATTGGTACCAGTTTTGAGTGAGTTATTATGTGCCTTACTGTAATTTCTTTGTATAGCTTCTGCTTGGGACTTATTAAGGTCCTTCCATCTGAGATTATACAGTTTTCAGCGAGTTTCCAAATTTATCCTCCATTATTTCTAGAAAAATTTTTTTCCCATTTGTCACTCCTCTTGTTTAAGAGACTCCATTTTAAGCTACTTGAAATTAGACTCCATATTAAGCTCACTGACACTCTTTCCAGCTTTAGAACTTCTTTAAAAGTTTTCTCTGTTTAATTGTAAATAGTTTCTTTTTTTAATTCATTTCCTTTTTTTTATTCAAATTCCAATTAGTTAACATACAGTGTATGTTAGTTTTAGATGTACAGTACAGTGATTCAACACTTCCATATAACACCCAGTGCTCATTATAACAAATGCACTATTACTAGATTTTTAAGATCACTTGCTTAAACAATGTCTATCCACCATTAATCCTACCCAGTGTTTGTTTTTTTTTACCTTAGACATTGCAATTTTGATGTCTCAAAGTTTCACTTGTATCTTCTTAAAATGTTCCATTTCTTCTTAACTTTTTAAACATGAAGCACTGTCATAATAACGACTTTAATATTCTTGTGGAGAATTCAAACATCTGCATCAGTCTCGGGTCTATTTTTGATGTATTGCTTTTTCTTCCCATCATGGTCTTATTCTCCTTTTTGTGCCTGGTAATACTCTATTGGATGCTAAACATTGATGATTTCATCTATTTGGATGTTGAATGTTTTTGTATATAATTACTCTTGGCCTTTGTTCTGCTGTGCAGTTTATTTACTTGAAAACTGATCAGTTTGCTTTTTATTATTTGTTAGGTGGGGCCAGAGCAGTGTGCAGTCAGAGGTTAATTATTCCCCCCTGGTGAGGTAAGATCTTTCTAAATTCTTAAACCAATTCTTCCTGAATTAGAAGGTGTTTCAGTCTGCTGGAGGGAGTAGGTACTAATTCCAGACCTATAGGTACTGTTTTACCTAGATTTTTTTCAGGTATTTCCCCCCTATCCTTAGGTAGTTTCCTCCCATACATTTAACCATTCAGCATTCTGCTGGAAACTCAAAGGAGACAGTGTACAGATCTCCAAGAATTCTTCTGTGTACTTCTCTTCTGTCTATTATTCTGTCCTACAAACTCTAACTGCTTTAGTCTCTCTCAACTTAAGGAGTCTGCTAGACTCCACCTAAGTTCTTTCTTTCTGTTCCAGGCCTGGAAATTTTTTCAAGGCAGCAAACTAGGGTAGTTTTATGGTTCACCTTTGTTTCCTGTCTCAGTGACCACTGTCGTTGGTGAAAACTATTGTTTTATATATTTGCCCAATTATTTTATTCAGATAAGAGGGTTCCTGTTACTCTGTGCTTGTCAGAAATGGAAGTTATAACTGCTATTCAAAAAATGACTTAAAAATGCTATTTTCCAGGGAGTTCCAAATATCCCCTAATAATAACCATATAATAACTAGAATTTCATATCTTATCAATTTAGATGTGTTAACAGTCAGAGCTAGGTGTGGTTAAATCAGACCTTCTGTATATGATCTGTTCCTATAAATTCCTTAGACAGTGTTAACTTGAATATTAGCTTGTCATAGACAAGATGACAATGAAGTAATTCATATTAATTTTTAAGATGGAAGAATTGACTGGTTTGACTAAGCCACTGGTTCATTCCCTAACTGCCCACTGGCCATTTCAGTCTGGTTTATGTGACAAAAAAATGTAGAGCTCAGTGAAACCTGGAGAATGATCAAAAGTAGTATATTCATGGAAGCCCAAACAATTATTAGCCAGAATCATTCTTTTTGTTTCATTTTCTGAAGAAAACATAAAGTATTATTTTTTGTTTGGTCTTTTTCCTAAAAGCTAAAAATCTACTTCAGGGTATATCTTTCACTGATATCTTTATCTGCACTTTCTTTGTCAAACCCGGGATCACAATTACCCATGTAAAATGCCCAGCATCCTAATTAGCCAGCAACTATTCCAAGGCTATTCCTTTCTGGATTACAGCCTTCTTCATTTCTTATCCCTGGGATCTCTTTGGAATGCTTCTCACTCTGAGACATTATTTATTCCTTGATAATCTGCTTGAGTTTTTATTGGGTTATTCCCCAAAATGCTGTCTCCCTGAAAATACCCCATAGACTCTATGACCATCTTTCCCGCCTACAGACCTGAGTCAGCATTTCCAGACCAAGGTCAACTCCTGCAAGGATAAGGGTGAATGGAACATTGAATAAAGTTAAAATGTTAATGTTGTCTATCTATCATTGAGAACTTCTATGTATTTTGTCATAAGCAAAGAGAAACAGATTAGAATAAAATTAATCTTTACAAATGTGTTAGTATGTACAGTTTCTCGAATCTAATTGGCTTCAGATTTTTTTTTTGTAAGCAAAATAAACTATTGTCAGGGAGTCTATTCTCATTGCAAAGTAAAACATTTCACAATGCCTGTGTACCAGAAAACCTCTCCCAACTGCACTTGTTACTGATTCCATTTGACAAGTGGCTGCTTCTCGATAATTACTGTACAAACCATTACTTCCAAAATAAATTAAACTCTCATCACTTTATCCGGCTCTTCTACATTCATTAATAAGTATCTTGTAAAATAGGTGGTTGCACCTGCATTAGGAAGTGCAGAAGCTTATATGAAGAGATTGTACTTTTGTGTATCTTTTGTCTTTCAGAGCTATGTTTGGTTAATTTGCAATAAAAGTCTAGGGACTTTACTTGGGTAGGGACAGGGTGGAACCAAACCCAAAATTCAAAAAAAGATTCCTAATTCATTTCTAATTATTTTTTAAAATAGTTGATGAAATAAATTTTTTTAAACGTTTATTTATTTTTGAGACAGAGAGAGACAGAGCATGAACATGGGAGGGGCAGAGAGAGAGGGAGACACAGAATCTGAAACAGGCTCTGGGCTCTGAGCTGTCAGCACAGAGCCTGACGTGGGGCTCGAACTCATGGACCTTGAGATCATGACCGGAGCCCAAGTCGGACGCTTAACCGACCAAGCCACCCAGGCAGCCCAATAGTTGATGAAATATGTTACCCTTATAAGGCCAATTTCAGCAGTTAAAGAACCAGTTTCTCTGTGATACATACAGTGCTTTACATTCTATTGATTTTCACTAAGTAGAAGATCTGCTTCTACCAGAGAGGCAGCCTATTCTTACATAGGGTTTAAAGGGGACTGAAATATGGCAAAACTGGACAGACTTTTTTGTTTTGTTTTGTTTTTAAGCCTAATCATAAGTCTTCTTTATGATAATTGATATTTGTGTAATTTAATTATCAGCAACACTACCGGAACAAATCTTCAATTTCATTTTGCTTTAAAACATTTTCTGATGAATTTCTTTTGCTTTAAAACTTTTTCTGGGGCGCCTGGGTGGCTCAGTCGGTTAAGCGTCCGACTTCAGCTCAGGTCACGATCTCGCGGTCTGTGAGTTCGAGCCCCGCATAAGGCTCTGGGCTGATGGCTCAGAGCCTGGAGCCTGTTTCAGATTCTGTGTCTCCCTCTCTCTGACCCTCCCCTGTTCATGCTCTGTCTCTCTCTGTCTCAAAAATAAATAAACGTTAAAAAAAAATTAAAAAAAAAAAACTTTTTCTGATGGTCTCAAACTGAGATGAACATTGTGCCTCAAACATCTAATGGTCATAGTGACTTCTTTGAATGATAATGACCTTCTTTGGTCATGGCTTTTTATTGATGGTAAAATATACATTTTTTTACTGGTGATAATAATATGCATTTCTTTTTTAGTATATGTGCTGCCGAAAAGAGCACAATAATATACATTTATGACCATCAAATGAAAAATTTCAAGCCCTCTGTTTATCGTTCCCAAGTAATTATAACATTTGCTTGTTATTGTTCTCGCATTGATCCATTTATTGACTCTTGGTATGATTGATCAATTAAGGCCTTCATTCAACAAACATTTACCGAGTACCAGAGGAGTACGTGATTTTGTGTCAGGTGCTATACTAAAGATACCATTTTAACTTCTATTCTGATTTCAAGGTATATGTGGAGTTAAAAGCGCAGTACCTTCCGGACATTATTGCTGTAGGTATTCTGTTATTTCTCACTGCAATTAGCTCTCAAGAAGTACAAATTTTGGTGGCAGCTCTTGATGTTGATTGACTATATATTCTATAACAAATATTAGACGTGTTTCCAAAAACTTATGTGAAGACACTGTCTTTGTTTTTAGCGATGTCCCAAATTTTCTCACCTTATTCTGTAAATAACCTTGCCTCCAGAGATTTTAGAATTACTGCCATAAGACCCCAAAGCAGACAATTATTCTCCAAGACAGTTCTGATATGAGATATAATGTCTCAAAAGATTCTCTGACAAATAGCCAAACCAACATGACAGTGTAAAATGAAGCACTTGTAGAAAAGCCTAGGTTTTTCTTTCTTTTTTAAAAATAAAAGTGACTCTCTGCACAAAATTATTATTAGAAGGTAGGACATATACATTTTCTTGATAAAATAATTTGCAATAATTATTTGTGAGCCGCCAGAGCGCCCTGGGTTACTTCCTTTCCATCACCTTACATAAAGAGAATGTTCAGAGATACTTATTCACTTATTCATGGTCATCCTATAATTTATAGTACTAATGTCAAACCTTGAAAATTCTGACTCTCTAAAATGGTCAGATATTGGAAAATAATATCAATACTTTTCAGTTTTCTTCTATGAATATGCATCCATTTTTATCTACAATTTTTATTTCTTTCTACATTCTTCATCTTTGGTCTCCTTTACTTAATTTCATTTCTAATACTCTGTTTTGAACCTAAGATAATTCCCATCTAATCTGTTTTCTGACACTTCCTGTCCATTTAATCTTACTGGTAACCGAAATAGAGTAACTTCTCCACTCAAAATACAAATACCATACAGTTTCTAAAATTCTCATGATATTCATCTGGGAAAGTGGATTATTGATATTTATGTTCCCCCCTTCCACTGTATGACATTACAGCCCATAAAATAAAAGAATACCTCTACTTCGGAGGTAAAAAGAGTAAACGGAGAGCTACAAGCCAGTCATTGAGAAATCAATCTAATTCAAATATAATTGTGAGACATAATTTGTGAGATAGCAAATTCTTTAAAGATAATTTGTAAGTCGTATTTATGTTGGTCAAATCAATTGGAGATGTAAGAGCAAAGAACAATAAATAAACTAAATCCTTTGCATTGGAAATAATTAATGCCACACTTATCAGTTTTGAAAATTCAGAGAAACTTTAGCTGTTAAGAGATTGAAAGGTATTTTAGTAGACAGTCTAGTTCAATGATTTGACAAGACAGATATTTTGAACTTCTTTAATGTTTAGAAGATTTATCCTTATTTCAAACTAAAAACATCCCTTTTTTAATGTCTTCTCGTAGGTCCGGGAACTTTCTTCTGAAGCAATGTGGAAGATTTGCCATATACTCGTCACTAAAATATATGAGGATAGGCATTATATTTCCCTGAATTTGTTTTCTTCACACTAAACTTCAGTGTCTTCAACAGGGTCAGTGATCATTTTCCAGACCCTTTTCCATCATGACAGTCTCTGCTGGGTGTCTTGAGCTTGCCAGTTCCTTCTGAAAATGTGGTACCCAGTTCTCCTATAATAGTGTAGCTATCAATGAATAGAGATAATTACATCTTACAATAAGTACAAAATATATCTTTAAATTCACTTTAAAGGTTTGTTGTTGGCTTAATTAAATTTGTGGTAAATGAAATGAACACCATCCCCCCCTTTTTTTTTAAAACAAACTCTGTTTTCTTAGCTCTAAAATAAGGATGCTGAACAAATGATATAAAAGATCCTTTCCAATTCCAAATTTTTGGTATCAATTTGCTTGTAATCAATCGCCTTTGTTGTCTACACATTTCCTAACCGAAATCTCTGTCTCCAATCCAAATGACAATTAAAATGTAGAAAAAAATAAGCCCATATGTGGTAAACTACTAGAGACATATTTTTAGAGTAAGGCCAATCTATTAACAAACGATATGAGGTATAGTTCATCCAATCACTAAAACACCATATCATCCAATCCTCATGCCCCTAGAGTACTAAGTACATTAGTACATTCATTTGGAGTCATCAAGATGACACTATAAAGCAGATAATATTTGCATCACTTTAAAAATTAGGTATTTGAAACTAGAAACAGTTACCTTCTCAAATGACACAATGTATAAAGTGTAAAAATAGGGCTAAAATCTGGGTCTGTTATCACTACACAAAAATAAGACTTATTTTATCTATGGGTTCCATATTTAATAACCCCAAATAAAAATCAAAATAATAAACTGAATCTTCTCTGGTGCGTCTTGCTCTTAGGAATTTACCTTAGCTCCTCCTTTTAAAGGCCTTCCTAATCTTACTAATTTGGTCTGCTTCCTCTGATTCTCTATGACATGTTATTTTTGTACTGTATACAACAGATGTGTGTGCACTTGTCTAAACATCCCTACTGTAAAATATACCCCTCAAGGGAAGAGTCTATATTTTAATTATCATGATGTCCATAAAAAGATCTAACTCAGCTCTAGCACAAAACAGACATTTCATAAACATTTCTTGAAACGGATTGAACTGAATCAAATGAATTGAGCCCTACATTTATAAAGCCGTTAAGCTTTAAGTCTGAGTGATGCACTGAATTTTTAGAGGTGTATTTAGGAGATTAAGGAGAAATTAATTTCTTAATTTGGGGGCATGAACAAAATATCAATCTCATAGTAACTCTAGGACATTGTTTGGATATCATTGTCAGTATATAATTTATTTCTTTGCATAAACATGTATTTATTAAACATACATTATTATTATCATTATTATTATTATGTTTTGCTAATCTGTCTTTTAAGTTTCTGAAAATATGAATGAACAATTTAACAGATCAACTTCTGGAAGCTTGGAACAATCTTTTCCCTAATCTAGTTATGCTTTACAGATCAAAGGGGACTACTGGGCACTTTAGGATTCATTTTGCATTAATTTCATGAATACCACCAAAAACATTTATTGAGCATCACATGCACACCATGTATGACACCACGCACTTGTGCAATACACTAGGAATAAGAATGAGTTCTTTCCCCCAGTCAAGTCGCTTCTAGTTTAGTGGGTATTATGCATTGAATGTTTGTGTCTTCCCTGCCCCAAGTTTATATGTTGAAATCCTAACCCACAATGTAGTCCTTTAGGATGTAGGGTCTATGGCAGTAAATAGATCATGAGATTGGAGCCACCATCAATGGGATTTGTGCTTGCATAAGAAGAGACATGAGAGCTTGCTCTGGCTCTCTGTTCTCTTCCATGTGAGGATACAATAAAAAGTTGACAAGCTACAGGTAGGAAGAAGGGCTCTCACCAGACACCAAATTAGCCTGAACTTTGATCTTAGACTTGCCAGCTTCCAGAACTGGGAGAAATAAATTTTTCATTGATAGCAACTGAGTTTATGGTATGTTGTTATAGCAGCCTGAGCTGATTAAGGTGGTAGGAGAACTAGGGCACCTGGGTGGCTCAGTCCGTTGAGTGACTCTTGATTTCGACTCAGGTCATGATCTCATGATTCATGGGATCGAGCTCCACATCAGGCTCTGCACTGACAGTTTGGAGCCTGCTTGGGATTCTCTCTCTCTCTCTCTCTCTCTCTCTCTGCCCCTCCCCACATTATCTCTCCCCCCCCCCCTCAAAATAAATAAACTTAAAAAAAACAGACAGTGGGGGAACCAGATGCAATAGCAACTGAGTGTTTATTAGCACAAAGAACATCTTCACCAACCTGGGGGTATCAGAAAAATCTTTCTGAAGGATGACTTCTTAGCTATCCTAAGGTTCTATAGGAGTTACTCAAGTTAGAAAAGGGAACTTTTTGGAAGAGGGAACAAGAGGAGCCAATGTTTGGTGGAATAATAAAGGTAAGAAATTAAAAGCTGATGAATCATGAAATGCCTCATGGAGTGCTTAAAACAGAGGCTAGAGAGGTGGGCTGAAGCCACATTAAAGGGGAAACCTACAGATCAGGTGGAAAAGCTTTGATGCTGTCCCTGACCTATGTCAAGCCGAAGAGTGCCATGTTTAGGTTTTCTAGTTAGCTGGGTTGCTGTGATGCCCCGTAGAGAAGGGCTTGAATTTGGGCAGTTAATGCAATGGTAGGGAGAAAGGTACAGATCGAAACAGAATAAATAAGACTTGTCAGGTAATTGACAAAGAGGAAACAGAGGTATATAAAAGAATTAAAGTTTGAATTTACAATAGCTTTTAGTTCACTTTTAGATAGGCTGAAAGAATCGGTCTTGGCTGGGAACACTGGCCAGGAATTGCAGCACGTTACTTGTACTTTGAGAGCTTACCTAGAGGGACAGTGTAGGATTATCTGTGGACCAAGAGTGGGATCCTCAGGAATATCATCAACCGAAGGACAGTGTCAAGGAGAGAATTCCTCTAAAGAGACAGAGAAGGAAATGTCAGGCCTATAAAAGAACATTGATCAGAATGTGGTGTTATGGAAAGCTAAGTGATAAGATGTTTCTAATGGTCACTAGCTAGACTCCAACACCTGACCTTTTCTGCTCACCTGCCTCTAGCCACCAACCTTTGTCTCATGTTTTTCCTCTAGCTCTTCCTTCCAGCTTGTCTCTTAACTCAGGCAAAAGATGTGAGGGGCATAATATTCTGTGATGGAAACCCAAACTACTCCTCAAGCAATAGTGGCTGCTTGGAACAAAGAACTCTGGAGGCCCAGACCACCCCACCCAGACAAGTTCAAACTTAACTGACTCACGCCTGTGCAGGTGCACCATGGAGTGACCTATGGAGTAACTGACAGTTACCTTTATGTCATTATAACAATAAATCTCTGCCCCAGGAGGAGCACAAGCTTCATTTACATAATATGCAACTTATGTATAGACATGTTTGTATGTATGTAAAATGCATGCACCACTGTATGCCCACCTCCCTGTACGATGACTAGGCTTTCCTCTCTAATTATTCATCCAACCCTCAATAAAAGGAACCCATCCACCTTGCTCAGAACGTTACAGCTTTGGAAGTTATTCCCTGTGATCTACTTATTTGCTGCAAGTAGAGTTTCCTTCTTCTGGCAACTCACCTGTTGTAGTCTCTCTCTGTGACTCACAGAGGAGCAAACTCACCTTGGTCTGGTTAGCACATGACTGAATGTTCAAGAGTATTAGATGTTTGTCGATGTTGTAGAAGAATAAGAATCAGAGGAGGAGGAGGAGGGAAAGGGAAGGAAATAAAGGAGGAAAAATTACAATTGGTGTTCATAAGTTTGATCTGTGCCAGGCTATTCTGTTAAGTGCTTTACATTTATTGTGTCACCCAGTCTTCCAGACAACTGTGTGAAACAAGGACTTTTATAGTAAGATTCCATGATACCACAAACTCTTATATAATATTATTGGCAGTTGCTTCTCAGACCCAGGAAATCCCAGTCAGTTAGCTGCTGTGGCTCAGCAGTCACTTTATAAACTTTGTAATAATATAAGCCTGAAGTTTACATGACTGAGTTTTTTGGATCCCACTTCAGAATTATGACAGGGTTTGCTGTATTATCCCCATTTTACAGATGGGAGGACTTTGGTTTCCGAGATTAGATGTTTTCACTTATCACAGTCATGAGAACACCAAGGGGGCATTATTTTCATGAGATTCTACTTTCATGATAAATTTGAAGTGTTAGCTCGCCTGGGCCATAGGGTGCCCAGATGTTTGATGGAATATTCTGGGTGCATCTGTGAGGGTGTTTCTGGCTGTGGTTAACACTTTAATTGGTAGCCTAAGTAAAGCAGATTGTCCTCCCCAAGGTGGGTAGGCCTCACCCAATGCACTGAAGGCCTGCATTGAACAAAATGGCTGCAGAAGGGCGAATTCACTCCCTGCCTGAGTGTCTTCAAGTTGGGACATTGGTCTCCTGCCTTTGGGCTCAGACTCAGACTCAGACTGAAACTTACACCATTACTCTCCTGTTACTCAGGCCTTTTGACCTGGACTCAAACTATACCTGTAGCTTTCCTCAGTCTCCAGCCTGTAGCTCTTGGGACTTCTCAGCTTCTGCAATCATGTAAGCCAGTTCTTTATAATAAATCTTTCTCTCCACACACGCACACACACACGCATGCACACACACACGCACATGCATATAGATGTATATTGAATCTGTTTCTCTAGAGAACCCTGATTAATATACCCCCCCACCTCCACTTACCAGCCAACTCTAAATTAGCCTACTAAAAGGCACATTGCTTGCTATTTAAATGCAGCTTCAAAAGCCCTTCTGCACAAAAATTCTGCAGTTGTCACTGGTCACAAGAATTGTGTTAATTAGCGTATAACAGTATCATGAACTTGAGAATACTTTATATTCCTTAAATACAGAATTAATTATTCTTTAAATATCCTACTTAATCTGATTCTGCTTCTAGTGCTGTGTATTCCCTAAATGAAAAATGGGAAAGTTTCTCTTTTTGATTCCTTTTAGATTTTGCACTGACAAATAGGGAAACTTCACAACATCAGCATTAGAATTCCCCAGAAACTCTGTATCAGTTCATCTTTACTCAGAGGCAGAAAAATGTGACCTATTTGCTAAGTCTATTGTTCATTTTCATACATGTAGCACTAATTAACATTAAAAAAGCTCCACCTCCCTCCTTATAACCTTGATAAAAACTGGGTATTAAATTAACATAGCCAGGCTCAGCTTCAGGACAGAAATTATGCCGTCAATGCTCAAGATATGTTAACAGAGAAGATATGCTAAAGTTTCTGTAAACCATCCATCATTTGAAGTTAACAGTATATTGTTGAGTTTTTAGAAGGTAGCTTATAAATAAGCACATTAAGGAGATATTCACAAACCAAATTGCCCTGTGAGACTGTGAGATCACACAGTCACGTCTTATATATTATATGTCCCTCCATGTGCCAAAAGACCTTGGTTGGAGATACCCTAAATAGAAAACCAATTTGGGGGGGGGGGTGGTCGGCTCTTGGCCATTTATCATATGATAATTTTTCCTTCAACATGAAGTGATGAGATAGATAAACTGACTGTGGAGTTTCTACAGTATAGTTCTTTGAGAACCTAACCTGAGGATTCATTACAAATGCACCAAAGGAAGGTAGACATACAAGAAATATTTTACAAAATGCATATATTTTAAATTTCAGTCGGGAGAAATTGCACATGCAAAATATTTAGTAGTAATTCTATTAAAGAATGAATGAAGCATGCTTCTTAGTGCTCTAAATAAGGGGAAAAGTTATAATTAGATGTCATCACTATCAATTTAATTAGGTTTTCAAAGAGGGGGTCAGTCCACCTCTCCTCTTGGAAGCAGACATCAGGTCATGCCATGAAACTTGGCCATGCCCGGAACTTTGATTGTGAGTGCTCCTACCAAGAAGGGAGATTTCAGCTGTCTAGTCTTTAGAAACAAAAGAAACTCCATCAAAGAGAAATCAGAAGAGCCATATCTGATTTTTATTTAAAATTATTTTCAGAAGAGATAAAAATAAAAAGGTCTGTTTAAAAACCACCTGAATGATTTCTAACACTTGGACTTCTGAATTTTTCATTTCATAACTTATAATGGGAATTCATAAATTTAGGTACAGAGAGTGAAATGTAGTGTCTGTTTGTTGATGAAGGTACCTGAAATACCATGATGATCAAACCAAGCTTTGCACAGTGACTTCTTTAGATTTGATTAATACAATTTTCTCTTGTGATGGAAAAAAATAAAAAAAAGAATGAAAGACAATGATCAGTGAGCCTTAACATCTATTGATACGTGGTTCAAGAAGCAGGTGCTCATATTATCTAAATATAAATCAAGAAATAGTTTATTTTAAACTAATACTTAAAAGGAATACAAATTAGAGAACCTGAGATTTGTCTGCAAAATGTCCAAGATTTCATTTGACATTTAGTGCAGCAATTAGATGGCTTTCAGTACTCTTAGGAAATTTCATCTACATCTGGAGAGATTTCTCTTTATTTTCAACCATCAGTTAGTTACCTATTATTTTAGTATTAAGAACCTGTTGTATAGTAGTTCCCCCTTTTCCGTAGGAGTTGCGTTCGGAGATCCCCAGTGGATGCCCGAAACCTCAGTACCAAACCCTCTATATATGATGTTTTTCTATACATACCTACCCATTATAAAGATTATTTTATAAATTAAGCACAGTAAGATATTAACAACAATAACATAATAAAATAGTACAATTGTAACAATATACTCTAATATTGAATACACTCTAATCATGTGAATGTGCGCTCTCTCTTGAAATATCTATTGTGCTGTACTCCACCTTCTTCTTGTGATGACATGAGATGGTAAAATAGGTGATGAGATGAAGTGAAGTGAATGATGTAGGCATTGTGGCCTAACCTTAGGCTACTATTGACTTTCTGATGGTACATTAGAAGGAAGATCACTTGCCCCCACAGTAGACTACGTGTAAGCCAAACATGGAAAGTTAGACCACAGATAGGGGAGAGATACTGCGTTCAATAAATTCAGACTGAAGTGGATCGTTGTCTTTGGTTCACTTTGGTTCAACAAGTCTTGATTGAGCATCAACTATGCTGTAGGATCTGTGCTAGGAGCAGAGGCATCGAGCCATCACCCAGGCTTTCCTCAGCTCAGCACAAGAGAGACAAACCTGTGTTCAGCCATCATGAATGTGCAATTAAAAAAAAATACTCTGGGAACAGAGAGGGAATGAATGTCTCTGCTTCTGTCTGACCTGGGTTTAAAATAATGAGTTAGAGCCACCAACTCCTTTGCACACTCTTTTCCCACCAGCCTTCCTCCTGTCCATTCTCTTCACTGTCGGGTTGCATTTTATGAATACGTTTCAGATTATGCACTTCCCCTCCTTTCACCCTCCCACTGGCTAATGGCTTTCCCATTGCACTGAGAATAAGGTCCAGTGTCTTCTCCATGGGCAACACGTCCCTCCATAATCTGGCTGTGGCCAATCTCACCTCGCTCCATGCTCTGCTCCAACCAGGCTAGACTTTCTGCTCTTCACACTTGAAACCCAAACCCACAGCAGGCGCTGACATCTGCTGTTCCCACTGCATGGAAACCCTTCACCCATATCTTTTAATAGGTGATTTCTTCTCATTCGTAAATGCAGCATAAATGCTGCCTTCTCAGAGGCCCTCCAGGTCCTCGCTGTTTAAATACTCTCTAAAGTACCACCCTGTTTTCTTCTTTTTCTAGCTTTATCTGAAAATATTGTATTATTGGCTTTATGGTTGATCCTACCACAACTACTCCCATGCCCATGGAATGTAACCTTCAGCAGAGAAGGAGCCCCATTTGTCACATGTGCTATGCATTCCCGTTTCTAGGACAGGGCCTCGTATACCCCAGGAGCTCAATAATCATTGTGGAACCAGTGAATTGCAATCACTACATTTTCAGAATCTTTCTCCATTTTAAATAGTAGTGAAGAATCTAGTAGAGTTTTCTCTTTGTACAAGTGACTATACCGATTTATATTTTGGCGCAGTTTTACCGAATTAATGATCCATTTTTAAAAGAAAACCAAATTTAACATAATAAAGAAAAGATATAGAAAGTGTTCGTGACATCTATTCCTCAGAGTCCTTGGCCAGTGCTGTTAGCCTCTCATGACAGTAAATTCACAAATGTAAGAAAAATTAAAAATAAATTACCTCCTCCTCTTTTTATGTTTTCAACAGTACCATTGTCTTTGAGTGTTCCCCAAAGGGGGTACACGGGGTCAGTTTGCACATAACTAGCAAGGTTGAAACACTATTTCAGTTTTGTTGCAATGTTCCCTTTATGGGAAGGCTAACATTCCAATATTATTAAAAATGCAAACCAATAAGACATGAAATGGCTTGCTTATTGCTAACATTTATGCAAAACCACTTAAAATGTTAAAAAATATTAATCTCCTACCCTATGTAGCAATTAATGCTACACAGATGACGACAATTGTTTTTTTCCACTGGAAAATCACCAGCAATCCACATTCTCTTCTTCTACTTAATTAACACAACTATATATATCCTTCAAAGTCACAGGAAACTGGTGTAATTGCTTTTGTAAATTCAACTACTCTCCAATGAAGAACAGATTGCTAAATTAAATGCAAGTAATTTGAAGCTTAAAAAAATCAGGAATAGAGACATTCTTGCCCTTGTATAGCATGAGGTGATGTAAAGGTCAGGGACAAGAAAAGAAAAGTAAGAATTCCTAGACCTAAATTTGACTCTCTGTTGCGATATTAAGTATATCATAAAGGCTATTTGTCAAGCAAACGTTGTGTTATATAAAATAATTATACTTGATAATCAGCCACAACATTGTTAACATAGATATGTGCTGAATTGATTTGGAATCAAAGATTGTGTGTGTGTGTGTGTGTGTGTGTATGTGTGTGTAGAACAGCCCTGAAGTTTCTGAAAAGCCAAAGAAAATAAGGATTGGAGAAACAAAGAGGAAAATACTTTTTTATTTATTTTTTGCTAATTTATTTTTATCTAGAGAAGATAAAAGAGAGGATAACGGGAAAGTGTGAAAGGAGAGAGGCAGAAAAACAAGATCAGAGATGAGGATACACACACACAGGCACACCTTCATTATTTACGGATTCTGTAGTTGCGAATTTGCATACCCAGTGACATTCATTTATACTTTAGGCACTTTCATGATAATTACTGGACATGCACATGTGTGGAGCAGTGAGAAATTTGAGTTGCTAGAGACTCGGTAAGTTGCTAGATGAAGCTCGACAAGGCGACTCTCTGCCTTCTTGTTTCAGTTCTCATACTGTAAACAAGTGTCCCGCTTGTGGTATAATTAGTGGTGTGTTTTTGAATTTTTGTGCTTTTTGTTAGTGGTCCCATTTATTATGGTCCCAGAGCATGGTACTGAAGAGCTGTCTAGCATTCCTAAGAGCAAAAAGGCTGTGATATGCTTTACATGGAAAATATGTGTATTAGATAAGCTTTGTCCAGGCATGAGTTATTTATACTGCTGGCTGTAAGTTCAATGTTAATAAATCAACAATTTACATTAAATAAGGTGTCTTTAATAGGTAAAACCAATAGAACAGGGTTATGAATTCATCTCTTGACAAAAATGTAACCAGAGGCTCACAGGAACCTAGCCCCACATTTCCCTTAGGAGCAATGATTCAGTATTTGCTAATTCAATTTTGTAGTGGCTTTATAAACATAACTACTGTGAATAATAAGAATCAACTGAGAGTGTGTGGGTGCACATATGTATATGTGTGTATGCATACAGTTGCTTATTTTTATTATTTGCAGTACTTATATATGTATATATGGAGACAGAGGCAGAGAGAGGGGAAAAGATATAGAATAAGAACACTATCTTATGTCTTGATCAAGGGTGGATTGTTTATCTGGAGGATGACTAAAGTGAATAAATAAAATTTTGATCAGATGCACATGTGAAAGTTTAATTCAGAGTGAAAAAATATTCTGAAGTAATCACATAATGGAAAGAAGGAAAGAAAGAAAGAAAGAGAGAGAGAGAGAGAAAGAAAGAAAGAAAGAAAGAAAGAAAGAAAGAAAGAAAGAAAAAAGAAAGGAAAGAAGGAAGGAAGGAAGAAAGAAAGAGGGAGTTTTGAGTATACCTGTCTAACTTCTTCATTATGCAGATGGGGGACATGGGAATGGGCATAATGGTCAAAGGTAAGTCTCCGGAGCCTAATTCAAATCTCAGTTTTCACCCTCTTAATTTCTATGGATCTCATTTTATCGCCTGTGAGATGGGGAGGATAATATGTATCATAGGCTTGTAGTAAGAATTAAATAAGATAACAAATCAAAAACTGTAGAACAGTGTATGGCATATATTCAGGCATTCAATTAATAATGTGATTAGGAGTAAGTGGACCTCACATGGAGAAACCAGTCTCCATATCCTCTTATCTCCTGCTTAGTGTTTTTCCATTGTACCATTCTAGGGCCATTGAGGCACCCGTTGGACTGACTTGCTTCTAGATGCTATAAAAATGGTTGGCATGGAGAGGTTTGTATTCCCAAAATATGCTTTCATAGTGTAGAATATAGAGTCGAAGGAAAAGAAATGTGAGCAGGGAGTTAAGAGAAAGAGTAGTGTTGGTTTTCCTGCAAAAGAACATCATTTCCAAAGAACGGAAGAAATCATGCTAGGTCTTATCCAGCCATTACTCAATCCTAGGTATTCATAAAATAAAATCAACTTTGATTCCCCCTATGAGAATAAAGCAAACTAGTGTAAGAAGGTAGAAGTTTATTTATTTGTTTGTTTGTTTGTTTTAATAAAAGAAGAGAAAGAAATAACTGTATCCTAAATCCTCGGCTTCTTCATATAGAAAAGGGAATAATAATGTTTGCTTTATCAAATAATGTTAACATTCCTAGAAACTATGACAGAATATCCCACCAAGGCTGGAGATAGAAGCCTATCCAACGTAAAGTAAGTTAGGATTTAGACAACTTATTTGATCTTATTTTTCAATACTACGGGAGCCATAGAATACAACAAAATTACAGTGTGTTACCTTTTATATCATACCTACGCATTGCTGCATAGAAATTCTGTTTGAGATGTTATTAATAATAATAGAAGAATCTATTACTTCATATGTCAGAGCGAACAATTCAGGATACAACTGCTATTTTAATATATTTATTCAATCCTTTTTATCAACATGAGTGACTGGTATGGAGCTGGTGAATGAAATCTACAGATTTTTATAACTTTGCAGCGCGGATTAGACCAGATAACATTGAAGAGTACTTCAAAGAATGTTGCTTTCATTTTTTTCCCCTCTCTCTTTCTCAAAGGAATTCTGGCAAAAGTTCATATTTTCATCTAGAGAAACTTACCATTTAAAAAAATTCTCTTTAAACCCATTCAGTTAGCTGCCCACATTGGTATTAAATATAAACTGTTTCATACAACTCTTGCTAGAAGCAAACGTGCCTATAACTCTCCTTAAAGATTCATTGAAAAAATGTGACTTATTTCACATTATAAATCAAATAATGGTACGTTTCAGCCATTTTTATTGCTTTTGACATCAGTATATTATCACGAATGGAACATACTTAATCCTTCAGAAGTTGACTAACAAATAGTATTTGTTAGTGTTAATTTTTAAAAGTATTCCACCAGATAAAATAGCATTGTTGTTCTTGTTGCTGTTTTGTTTTTGTTTGTTAATTTCATAGTCAAACAGAATGGGGCCTTTCATGAAAGGAGACAGGACTATACTTCAGTAAATCGCCCCAAGTGCACACTATTTATTATATATTTGAAGGTTCCGTTGTAGCTAATGAACTCTGGGCCATAAAAATTCACCCCTTTGAATTTCAAAAATATTACAAATAGGTAAGGAGATGCTAAATAAATCATCAGATTTACTAAATCTAAATGTTTATTTTTATCCCTTTCTAGAGTAAGAGGAAGCATTCCTCACCGTCAGAGTGTAGGGTTAATGTAGGAGAAGACCATTAAACTCCCATCATTCAAACACGATAACCGCCTCATGTGTCTACATGATGTTTCCAAGCTATTTTTAAGCCATTTAAGCTTTTCAATTTACACTAAACATCCACCAAGAGATTTGTCTATTAAATTTAGTGCAATATTTTAAATGATCGGCACAACTCAATTTTAAATAAATTCTAGAGTAAAAGTAATTTCTAAAGACATAACTTACATAATTTTCCGAATGCACCACTGGTTCTAAATAGTGGCTTTCAACTTTAAATCATTAAAAATCCCTTAGAATCCCCAGGCAGCTACACTTTGTATAAATCTAACGTAAATTTTAAGGACTTAATGTGTGCTAAAATGACAAAATAAGTTTCGTATACTTACATACTTCTGGTTGCCCAAAATGATTGAAAATAGCAAGTATTTCACAAAGTGTTATGTAAACATGTAAAGCACTAGGAAATTTTCAAATGAGTCTCAAAAATATTTCTGTTTCCTGATACCGTTTTTGATCTGCTAAGAATACCATTGGCCAGGAGAGTAGTAGGTGGCCTAGGGCATCCTGGGACCTGGGCGTCTGACCGGGAACTTGGGAGTTTCACCTGGAAAGAGCAGATGACAGTTGGGAATGACTGGCTGGCTCATCAGTGAAGACGGAAAGCTGAGGTAGAATACAAAGAATCTATTGATGGCTTTTGTCTGTGGCAGACAGAAGCCTAAGGGAAGGGTGACTGCTCGCTCCTAGTGTCACGGATGTCACATGATAGAAAGTTTTATGTTTGTTTCTGACATTAGGCAAACAAAAACCTTTTGAATGCTGAGGCTGGCTCTTGTTTTGAGCCTGCGAGCTGCTACTCATTCCTATTGATGAGTACTGATCTGATGGCAGCCCTTTCATTTTTACGGTATTAACTGTGTGGGGAATGTGGGTAGAAGGTCCGAGACAGGCCCACCGACCTCATCCCCACAGAGTTCACACAGCTTTTGGAGTTTTCTTTTTTGGGTGGGGGGAGGGGGAGGAAACGGGGTGTCTCAGGAGCGTACCAATCTCTTTGCTTAAATGAACAATATGACTTAGGCCTTCTGAAACCAGTTTAGCAAAAGACCCTTTTTTCTTTTCCCTCTGGAGAAGGATATAACACTATCACCACGATTCAGCTTTGCTTGTCTGGGTCTGTGCAAATTGTGAGGGAAAGAGAGCTTTGAGGGAGCCCTTCCTGTTCCCTTTGGTCCCTGTGATCTGTACTCACTTGAGGTTCTGAGGTTCAAAATTCGATGACTTGGCAGGAAAAGATAAATTCATTTTTTAAAGGCCTGGTGAGGATTGTATTCTTGTTGAGGGAGTCATAGATTGGGAAAACTGAAGCCATTTTGAAAGCCCTTGATTATGGCCGACTTTTAAATATATACATTCACTTTGAATTAAAAGGATCCAGAGAAATGAGAATAATTTCTGCTTTCTGTGGCCAGACTTTGAAGTGGAGAAATGTAGGGCTAAAAGCAAATAGCATAACCTGTTTTAATCAAAAGGAGTCTAGCAAGAAACAATCAATTAAAGAACAGTCTGATTCTCTGCGACATCAATGTATGAAAATCTGTTAGACGCCAGATTGTGTCTCAAGACACATATGATGAACTGAACAAAATGACCTGCTAATAGCTTTTACGGGTAATAAATGCATCGTGTTATTGGTAATTCTGCAGATGGTAAATCAAGCTAATATCGAAGCTGAAACAAGCTACTTGTTAAATATAGTTCAAAATGATCTTCTCAAAAACTGTTATTCAAAAACAGGATTGCACAGAAAAGAAAGATGATTACTCCTTATATTTCTAAGCATCTTAAATGGATAAACATTCCCATTCTGCCATGGAGGCATTTTAATTTTTAAATTCTTTGGAGAGAGCACGCCTGACATAAATTTAAGCTGAGAAGCACTATGTTTATTTAGATCACGAGTAGGAACAAAAATGTAAAACCTGTGCTGAAATTGAGGTGTGACTTTACTGCATACAATGCACATTAGATGAGATTTCTAGTCGGCATTCGGAGCACCAGCCTGGCAAATTTGAACATTTGAGTGCAATGCATATTAACAAGTTATGGAGGGATGGACATGCCTTTCATATTATTGACTCTCTCTTGAGGAGCTTCATTCGCCTAGAGAACACTTTAGCTTCAGTTTTGCTGTTGTTGTTGTTGTAAGATCTAAAGTAGATTGTAGCACAATTCTATGAAAAGAGGAGATAGGACAATGGTCCAAGAAATCACTCTAACAAGAAAAAAATAAAGTACTGTGACTGCCATGATAAACAAAGGGAAACTCAGTCTAATGAAAGGAAAAGTTAACTTCGTGGATGGTCAGGTCAGATCACTGAATCCCCAGATAGATCCTCCCTATCTTCAAACAGATTACTTATAACCTAAAATCATTTCGTTTGCCAGTCATGTTATGTAAACTTGATTATTTGTATTAACCGGGGAGAAGATCAGTGCTAAGTATGTATTCATTTTTAAAGGGATGTTATTTCAGATATACATGTGAAAAATTTGTACTAGGGTTTTTCTTTTTTTTAAGTTTATTTATTTATTTTGAGAGAGAGAGAGAAAAAAAGAGAGAGAGGGCAAATGGGAGAGGAACAGAGAGAGAGAGAGAGAGAGAGAGAGAGAGAATCCCAAGCAGGCTCCGTACTGTCAGTGTAGAGCCCAACGTGGGACTCGAACTCATGAACTATGAGATCATGACTTGAGCCAAAATCAAGAGTCAGGCGCTTAATCGACTGAGCCACCCAGGCGCCCCAGGGTTGATTTTCAAGTAGGTGTAATTTAAGATGTATTTGTATGTTTTTTTAGATCTATTTATATATTTTCATATATACACACACATATATATGAAAATATATAAATATTTTCATATTTATGAACATATATGAACATATATATGAAAATATATAAATATAAATATATATATATATACACACACACACACAGACATAAGCATGCGTGTACACAAATATCCAGATACATGTATACATATTAAAATTTTATGTTGTATTTTAGTTCTAGATTTACCTATTATATGGAACATCTTGAAGAAAATCAATTAAATTAATGCCTTAAATTTCCAGCTTTTTGACAGTAACAAAATGTTAACTATTTATCATTCTCTGTGATATGACTTTGAGGACAGAGACAGGGGCAGTGATCCTATCTTTTAGCAGTGAAAAAAAGGGGGGCGGGTAAAATATCACCTTGTTGGAGGAACAGATGTTTGCAATCCATTAACATCCATTTATTCACTGCAGAATCAGAAATGTATAATAAGACTAATCCTCAGCCAAATTGTGAAGCTCGGCCGCCACAATCAGCAGCCCTCCGAATTCCCCAAAGTTGTTCTTTCACAAAGATTCCTGATGTCTTCCCTAGCTCCCCACCTGTGTCATCCGCATTTATTCGGTTTACTCGGGCACGCTAATAAAGGCATGAATGAGATAATATCTCTGCATTTTCTAGGATGTTTCCAGTGTAAAGTAACAGAAAATAAAACTGAAAGGGGCCCAATGAAGAAAGACGTTTCACATAACAGAACGTCCACAGATAGGTCAGCTCCAAAATTCGTTGGTCATCGGAACACCAGGAACCTCCGATCTGGCTGTCTTGTGCTGTTCACCAAAACAATTTTAATGGTGAAGGCAAATTCGAAAGTATATTTCTTTCTACATAATTTTTATCTGGCTCTACAATTAAGAACTAATATTTCTTTTTCGTGACTAAATGGTATTCATTTCAGGAATGCAAGTTTCTTTTTCAATTTGTTTTTAGTTTTTATTATTGAACTATTATTGACATACAATGTTATATTCGTTTCAGGTGTACAATGGAGTGTTAGATAATTCTATCATTATGCAGTGCTTGCCATGTAAGTGGAGTTACCATCTGCCTACAATGTTATTACAGAATGATTGACAACTGACCCTGTGCTGTACTTGTCATCTCCATGACTTAGTTATTTTATACCTGGAGGATTTTACCTCTTAATCTCTTTCACCTATTTCACCCATCCTGTATTTATGAGTCTGTTTTTGTTTGTTTTGTTTTGCTTTTTAGATTCCACAAATAAGTGAAATCATATGGTGTTTGTCTATCTCTGTCTGACTTATTGCACTCAGCATAATCCCCTTTAGGTCCATCCATCTTATCACAAATTGCAAGATCTCATCCTTTTTTGTGGCTAAGTAATACTCCACTGTGTGTGTGTGTGTGTGTGTGTGTGTGTCTGTGTGTGTGTGTGTCTGTGTGTGTGTGTGTCTGTGTGTGTGCGTCTACCACATATCTATTCATCTATCAGTAGACACTTGGGCTGCTTCCATATCTTGGCTCTTATAAATAATGCTTCAATAAAGATAGGGTGCACATGTCTTTCCAATTCAATGTTTTCATTTTGGGGGGTAAAAAACCAACACTGGAATTCCTCGATAATATGATAAAAGAAACCATGTATTAATCAAATGTGAAAGGATGTAGTTCTTTCTCACTTTTCTTTGGTCTAAGTGCTTCTCACTGTCTGGAAATATTCTAAGGCAGAAGATTTGAATCAGCCACATAGTCTGTGAAGCTAAATAGTTATCCTATCTATTCTTGCTGTGTTCAGACAGGGTAGAGGTACTGACAGAGTTGGGGAATTGTGATGTGGGAGGCAACACCCAAAATTGGAGGAACTCTGACATTTCTCCCTACAACTATGTCTAGTAAAGAGTGTTTTGAAAGGGTAGTTCTGCAGTCAACTCTAACAAGAAAGGGAAAACCAAGACGTAGTGAGAATGTGGTTATGATACGGGGTTCTTGTTTCTTAGTAAGCTCAGGCACGTGTAAGTATTTGGCAGTCTTGGTTAGAAAAATGCACTAAATACATCACACAGTTTATGTTGGATTCCTCACACGAGAAACCTACTTTCCTGGATCATGAGGCATCATCAAATACTACAGAATATAAAAGTCCTATGGCATCAAAAAAAAATTTCAAATAGCCAGTGCAATCTTAAGAATAAACAACAAAGCTGGAGGCATCATACTTCCTGGTTTCAGACTATATTACAGAGCTATCATAATCAAAACAGTATGGTATTGGCACAAAAGCAGATAGATAAATGCAATGGAATAAAGATCCCAGAAATAAGCCAATGCTTACATGGTCAATTAATTTTCAATAAGGGAATCAAGAATATATAGTAGAAAAAGGATTGTCTCTTCAGTAAATGGTGCTGGGAAAACTAGATATCCACATGCAAAAGAATAAAACTAGAACCCCATCTTGCAACATATACAAAAATCAAATCAAAATGGATTAAAGACTTGAATGTAAGACATAACCCATAAAACCCTTAGAATAAAACGTGAGAAAAAGTTCCTTGACATTGGTCTTGGCAATGATTATTTTGATCTGACACCAAAAGCAAAGGCACCAGAAAAAAAATAAATAAACAAGATGGACTATATCACACTAAAACCTTCTGTTCAGCAAAGGCAACCATCAACAAAATGAAAAGGCAACTTACAGAATCGGAGAAAATATTTACAAACCTCATATCTGAGAAGGGTTAATATTCAAAATATACAAGAAAGACATATAATTAGGTAGTAAAAAAACAAATAACTCAGTTTAAAATGGGCAAAGTAATTTTCCCAAGGAAAACATACAAATGGCCAACAGAGATTTTGGTGACTATGAAGTTGGGGAGATGCTGGCCAGGCCAAATCTGATGGCATAGGATCTCATTGTCCTCCTGGTCTTTTGCCCCTCCTCCAAACCCTTCAGTAAAATGGTCTGATCCAAACAAACAAACAAACAACCACGCAAATGACCAAAAGATACATGAGAAGTTTCTCAACTAATCATCATGGAGATGCAAATCAAAACTACAAGGAGATACTACCTCATATTTGTTATGATGTCCAAGATAAAAAAGCCAAGAGATAACAAATGCCCATAAGGATGTGGAGAAAAGGGAGCCCTTGTGCACTTGCGCACTGTTATAGGAATGACAATTGGTAGAGCCACTGTAAAAAACAGCATGGGAAGGCTTTTCAAGAAATTAAAACTAGAACTACCATGTGATCCAGCAATCCCACTTCTGGGTATATATCAAAAGGAAATGAAATCACTCTCTTAAAGGGACATCTGAACTCCCATGTTCATTGCTGCACTATTTTCAATAGCCAAGGTATGGAAACAGCCTAAGTACCCATTGACAAATAGATGGGTAAAAGAAATGTGAGATACACCACACACACACACACACACACATACACACACACACACACACTCACACATACAATAGAATATTATCCAGCCTTAAAAAAAGGAAATCTTGCCATTTGTGACAACATGGATGAAGCTAGAGGACAGTTAAATAAGACAGGAAGAGAAAGACAAATATTTTATGCTATCATTTATATGAGGAATCTGAAAAGCAAGCAAGCAAGCAAGCAAGCAAGCAAGCAAGAGAAAGGCAAATTCAACTACAACAAAAAGAATGATGGTTGCCAGGGGCTGGTAGGGTGGAGGAAATGGGAAACAGCAGGTAAAGGGTACAAACTTTTAGTTATAAGATGAACAAGGTCTGGGGATCTAATGTATCACATGATGAGTATCATTGATAACAGTGTCTTGTATAATTGACATTTGATGAAAGATGAATTTCAATGTTCTCACACAAAACAGATAGATATGTGAGGTGATAGATGTGTTAATTAATTTGATAATGGAAATCTTTCACATGTGCATGTATATCAAACCCTCACATTGTACACTTAAAGTTTATTTATTTAATTTTGAGAGAGAGAGAGAGAGTAGGGGGCAGGGGCAGAGAGAGAATCTAAAGCAGGTTTAGTGCTGTCACTGCAGAGACTGACGTGGGGCTCGATCCCACAAACCGTGAGATTGTGACCTCAGCCAAAATCAAGAGTCGGATGCTCGACCACCCGAGTCACCCCGGCACCCCAAGTACACTTTAAATATATTACAATTCTATTTGTCAATTTTACCTCAGTATAAAGCTGAAAAAAGCATACTCTAGAGTAAACCGAACCTGGAGTGTCTACTGATCTCTCTTGACTAGCTCTGTCAAAAAAGGTAGATACCCAACTAGTTATTCTTCTGATGGACAAAATAATGGAAATGTTTCTTTGTATTTGTGTCACCTGTTTACCTTGGTGTACCAGTTGACTGATAGAGCTCTGGCTTGTGGATAGTCACTCCTCCAGCCAGCCGTAAAAGAAAGAATTATGCATCAATAGATGTTCTGTGTTGAAAAATTGTATCATCTAAAACACTTCTTTTAGACACATCAGGAAGATAAATAGAAATAAGTTGGAAAACATTAGTAAACTTTTAAGACAATAGCGTACTACTCTGAATCCACTGATAAACCACTGGAGCACGTGTGAAGTCGACAGGTGGAGAAAAGTAAATATGATGAACAAAGAGAGAAAGGTTTGGTGTAGAGAGTTGCATGAGCATGCTCTCCTTTTAAGACTTCGGTAAAAGCTTAATGGCCTTGACCTACGGCAATGCTTTAGCTCTTCTTTCCTCTCATCCCCTTTTCAGATCTCTGTACAATCCATGCTTTCTCTTCTATTTACATTTTCTAGTGCTGTGGCATGGAAAGGAATATTCTCCAAGGGCCAAAGACTACAGTAGTTCACAGCAGACCCTGATTCTGCTTCCAGCTCTTCTATTCATCCTGGAGACACTATTCCAATTATGTTTCAGATTTCTCTTAAGAACACAATGGAGTTAAAATGTTTTCACAACCACCCTTCCATGTAAACTCAAATATCACAGTGCTATTGCTGTTTTTAGTAACAGTGCTAATAATTGTACAGGTGCTGCTGCTGTATGAGGTGACGTGTCCTTACAGTGTGTTTTGGCCAAAGTCAGAATTCAGCCTGAGAGACGTACGTGGCTTTGCTTTTTTCAATAAGATTTTATTACTGACAAACAGAAGGACTTCATTATATACTGGTCTCATTTATAAGATAAACTCACATCATGGAGTCCAAGGGCTGTGTTACAGGGGAGGTATTTATTTATTTATTTATTTTAGTAAATCATTCATCACCACAGTAAAAGTAATTATGAGACATCTTACTAATCCCTCCAACCTTTATGAGACATTGTTTATGAGTTATTAGCCATGGACAATGAATAAATGAGCTTTTGACAAATAACATGAAAAACTTTCCAACTTGTGTCTCTTTCTTCTAACGTCTTGAGATTTTGCTGTCACTTACTGATGCGGAGGTAACCTATTTACACTGAATCAAACTTGTTGACATTTAAGTGTTAAAAAAAACACTATCTAAACAGTAAAAAGAATATAGGAATGACATTCACGGATATTTCCAGCTGTCAACAAGTCAGGTTTCTTACTAACTGTGAGCCCTTGAAGTAGAGTGCTCCTTGGATAGAGTGAGAAATACGGTTACTCCCTTTTGTTTTTTTTTAAATCCCTATACTTGTCTGTACTAATTAGCAAAATATCATGAGTCTCTCTCTCTACTACTCCCATCTCTAATGTGCATGATTCTTCTTTTTAATAGTAGCGGAAACAACTGTTCATACACATGCTACACGGATGGACTAGGTGATCACCTACACAAAACCAAGGACACCGCCATCCCACACGAAATAATTTAATTAAAGATCTATTTTTAGTAAGTAGGTAAGTAGTAGCACAAACTGCAAAATATTCCTAAATATAATCATGGAAAAAAAAAGATTAAACAGGAGCCTCCCATCCCTTTTGTCTCCCTGAGGAAAATATAACTCCTCATGTGGGTATTGAATGAAGAAACCCTCACTGATGCCTCTGTGGGACTTCTACCTCTATGAGTGACCGCTCTGTCACTGGGGAGAATGATATGGTTTCTATATCCTTGCTTCTTTTCTAAGACGATATCAAAGCAGAAAAGGCAAAGTGCAGCAAAGGTGATACCACACCCCTCCTCCTTCTAAGTATGAACTTCACTAAGAAGGGAGCTCTTACCCATTTCATTACATTCTGGAAAGGGATGCAAATACTTGCTAAAAAGAAAATTGTATAATATGGTAATAAAGCATTTTTTTAAGTTTATTTTTAAGAGAGAGAGAGACAGCACCAGCGGTGCAGGGGGCAGAAGGAGAAGGAGAGGGAGAGAGAAAATTCCAAGCAGACTCCACACTCAGCGCAGAGCTCTCAGCACAGAGCCCAATGGGCTCGATCCCACAAATCGTGAGATCATGACCTGAGCCAAAATCAAGTCAAGACGCTTAACCCACTGAGCCAACCAGGCACCCCATCATGAAGTGTGTTAAGCTAACCAGCCCGATCTCTGTTTTAGCTCCACCAGTTAACTAACTGCATAATCTTGGCAAGGTACTTGATATTTTTGTGCCTCAGTTTTCTCATCTGTTAAATGAAGATTATAATAGCACCTACTCTATGGTTGTCGGGGGGATTAAATGTATCAATAGGTAAAGCGCTAAGAACAATGTCTGGTATATACTGATCTCTATTTTGCTCACTACTTCTGCCCTTTCTTCTTTGTCTTGGCCTCACCCTTCTAACTACTCCAAATAATTTTAGAAGGGAGCAACTTCCGAAGTTTTCGAAGAAGTTAATCATTTGTATGGGTCAGGTCGCATCACCCTGGAAACCTGAAAGAGATAAGTTTAAGAACAGTGATAAGATATATTGTTTTATGTTTTTATGTAGGATTTAACACCTTGAGTATATATATATATATATATATGTCATCTCTTTTTTTACTATCAGTGTATAAGTTACTTATAAGCATGTTGATATGTGCATGGTGCAATAAATTACTCTAAAACTTAGTAACTTAAAATGACAAATTTTTTTTGTCATGTCCAAGGACAGAGCTTAGCTGGGTGCTTCTGGCTCAAGCTCTCTAATGAATCTACAGTCTGTTAACCGAGCCTGTGGTCTGAGCACAGGACCAGCGAGGGATCTGCTTCCTAACTCATCTATATGGCTAACAACAATTTCTCAAGGCACTCTGGTGAGGAGGCCCATCTGGTAAGCACCCAAGGCTTTCTAACAACCCTTTTCACTCTATAGGTCATCTTGTCATCAAGAATGTTGTTCCTCACTTTGTTAAACCAGACCTTTTATTTTATTTTCATAAAGTCACACCCACAGGGTATTTATGTGACATTAGACTTTACTAATGTCATGGGGAGAATAAGAATTTGCATCACAGAAAGTAAAGAAATTCCAATTGCGTTAGGCTTTTATGTTCTTCAGGCTATTTCACGACTGAAGTTTATCCTGTGATAATTCACATTGACTGGCACTCATGAGAAATGGCTGGTTGATCTGTCTCCACTCTCCCTCTCGTCTCTCCTCCTCATCTGCTTCCCTCTGAGCATCAAATTTATCTCACTTCTGCATGGCAACTAAACCATTTCCAGTAGCTATTCCCAGTCTGACCATTGCATAACCCAATCCATTAATATGTTCTGCAGGATCAGAAGACCTTCCATTTTATAGAACTCTAGCCCCACCCCCACCCCAGATTATTGTTTTAAAAAGCATTTATTATTCTCTTCATTTTGCTCACATTTACTTAAGGTTTTTCAGTTCTTGTTAGTTTTTTACCTTTGGGATTTCTGTGGTTCTAGACTAGAGAAAGTAGAGGTTTATTTTTTAACTCTTATAAAGAGTGTTAATTAAACTGTCTATCTCTGCCTTTTTATAATGTTGAGAAGCTGGAAAAAA
Source organism: Panthera tigris (assembly GCF_018350195.1). Lineage (NCBI taxonomy): Eukaryota > Metazoa > Chordata > Mammalia > Carnivora > Felidae > Panthera > Panthera tigris. The sequence continues at coordinate 151,810,705 of NC_056667.1, forward strand.
AGGGTTTTCCTAAGTTTTTATTTTTATAAAATATGCCTGTCAGTTTTATGTCTGTCTCTAAAACACTTGAATGTGAACAACTGAGTTTATTTCAGACACATGATGTAGAAGACAAGTTGACTGAACAAGGATTGGAGAAGATATCCTAATATTTTGCTATTCTCTGGCCTCATTTAATTATTTCTACAGGTACTCTCAGTCTTCATTGTGCTAATTATTCTGACTTTTGTTCTGCGTGGCTAAAATAATGCTCTTTATACATTTGATATATAACTTGTAATACATTTGTTGTTTCATCAAATTTAAAATATATATTAACTCTTTCAGTGTTATAACTGCAAAGTAATAGTTATAGTAAGAGAGCTAAGTCTTTCTGTTCAAGATTTACACAACTCCACCCTAAATTAAATCAATGTTTTGGAAGCAGCATTTCTTTGTTTTGAGGATTTAAAATTATAGTATTCATGGCAATAATATTGTAAAACAACAATATAAATAAGAGAACAGAGGAATAAACAAAGCAAATGTATTGTTTACTAATAGAAAAATCAGTGTTAACAGGTGAGATAGAAATAAAACAATCTGTGAAAATTAAACACCACCAAAAGAATGCTACAGACTTTTAGATTCTTACCCATATTTTCACAATGAAAGAAAACTTAAAATGGTAGGTATGTCAAATAATGATTAATGATATCAACGGTATTGATGATACCAATGATTACATCGCTTTTCTGAGTACTTTATTTATTTGAGAGAGAGAGAGAGAGCGTGCGCACAAGTGCCCCTATCAAGAGAGGGGCAGAGGGAGAGAGAGAAGCCCAGAGCCTACTTGGACTCTTAGCACAGAGCCCAGTGTGGGGCTCAATCCCACAACCCTGAGATTACAACCCCAGCTGAAATTAAGAGACAGACACTTAACTGACTGAGCCACCCAGGCTCCCCTTAACCACCTTGAGTAATTTTAGGAACATAAAGGTCGATATAAAGTTTTATTTTCAGCTTTTCTGGTTATCCATATGCTTTAAATGTATAGGGGCATACAGGTTTTACAATTCTAACTTTTAAAAATAACCAGAATTACCTGACTTCACTTCCTTTGTTGCCATTAAACAGAATTCAAAAAGTAAAAAATATTTTTATATTCAAAAGAAAAAATAATAACAAAGGCATGCTAATGTATTAAATTCTCTAAGATTTAAAATAAAAAAAAATTAATGTTTATTTATTCTTGAGAGAGACAGAGAGTGTGTGTGAACGTGGGAGGGGCAGAACGAGAGAGGGAGACACAGAATCTGAATCAGTCTCCAGGCTCTGAGCCATCAGCACAGAGTCTGATGCAGGACTTGAGCTCAGGAACCTCCAGATCATGACCTGAGTCAAAGTCGGATGCTTAACCAACTGAGCCAGCCAGGCACCTCTAAAACTTTTTTTGAATTTATGTTCACATTAATCTTTCGAAGTTCAGAGTGAAATGATGACGTTAGCTCTTTGCCCAATGGTGTTTTCTTCAGAAAATGTTAGCAATATTTCATTCTTAAAATAACGTTTTCCTTTGACAAGCACTGAGTTGTACACTTAGATGGTAACCATTTAGATATCATCAAGGAAATGTGGGAAAAAGTAGGTTTTATAAGAAAAAATGAAAGCTTATTATTGCCACCGTTCATTCTATTTCAACCCAAAATATGGAGTGGGATTTTTTACTTTTCCACTCAGTGAAGTTTTTTCGTTATTCATTGATTCCCCCCCGACCTCCATTCAAAGCTCCTCACTCAATGCTCCTAAGCTTAGATTCTCTGGACACTTTCTGGGAATGGTGGGTGGATGCTGGCTATTAATAGGATAGTATTTCTCAAGATAAAGCTTATATTTTGCTTTTTATATTTTCTACTCATGGCCGCATGAAAACAGAGAATAAATATGCTGCATGAGATGAAAAACTGAGATTTGGAGTCATAGAGTAACCTTTCAAACTCACCCTCCCAGAAGTAGTGTATTCTGAATTTCAACTCCTGTGTGACGTTGGTATATGGGGGTCAGTGTTATGAGCTGATTATATGCATATGTATAAACCTGTTTTTCCTATTCTTGGCATATAGCTAAATAACATTTTCATTAGCACAATTTTCACCAAATCAGTATAGGGCAGAGCCAACAGAAGCCTGGCCCAGGGACAGTGACCATTTGATGGCCGATCCCCTTATGTGAGATCATCAAAAATAACTTTTATTATTGTGAAACCATCTTGCCTTTATATATTTCAGGCTTTGTTTTCCCCAAATATTTTTACACGTATTTACTTCTTTCTGAGTAACTCTAAGCAGCAGTAAGATTAATCATTACTATTACCAGTTGCCTGTTGTGTGCCAGAGATTGTGCTAAGAACTTCATTTCTTATTTTCATCATAACCCAGGGAGGTGCCCACTATTCGTGACCATATTTTATTGATGGGGAAACAGTCTGAGAGAGATTAAGTTATGTGTGAATCACAGAAATTCAACTGCTATTAGCTTAAGTGGGAAAAGGAGAGTTATTGGCAGACAACAGAACAGCTCACAGATGGAAACAAAAAGACCTGAGGGATGAGAATGGAGGACTGGGCATGACCAGAACCTCTCTTCAAATCTCTCCTGTTTGTTTTGTTTCTGCTTCTTTCTAGGTACTGGCATAGTGATCCCTGGCATCCCTAGAGTCACATACGAATAGTTCCGCAACCCGAGAGTAAGAAGAGGCTTTTCCTTGAGATGTTGAACGTGGCCAACCAGAGACGGACACAACTGACGATAGTGCATTTCAGGCATCGTGTTAAAAACCTTACACCCCACGAAATTCTTAAGAGCTAGTTATTCATTGCTGTCATTTTTTAGTAAAGAAAGAAAACAGGCTTGGCGAGGCCAGGGGATTTGCCCAACATCCAACAGTCAGAAAGTATTCATGCTGGCTTTCCCAGTTAAGGTAGAGTGACAGAAGATTGTACCCAGAATGACTCCTTCATCGACACTGTTGCCTATGGGCCTGGCTGGGGTCTTGTGCCCATCAGTGAACCAACTGCCATGGCTTGGAAGATGTTATCCAAATGGTTCGGCTGAAGTCTAGTGCCCATACCTGTGGCTGGGGATTTAATTCTGTTACAGAAAGACATGGCCGCTTCAAAATTTCCCTGAGATTATACCTGCAGTGAATAGGGAGGCTGTCTGATTCCAGAGTCCAGACTCTTGCGCTACCCATACTATTTTACAGTAATAGTGTGTGTTGCTATCTCATTTCACAGATGACAGAGTCCATATGGTGAAGTCAAAACATCTCCAAAAGTCTGGCAAGAAATATGGAGAAAGAAAACTCGACACTAGGTCTCTCCATCTTTGACCCAGTTTTTGTTCACTGTACTATTCAGCTTCCTTGTAGTAGGAGATGGAGTATTATCATTATACTTCTTTCTTTTTTTTCATTTAAATGTTTCATTAGAACATATACTTATTTCTTTTTTTTTAATTTTTAAAAATGTTTTTATTTATTTTTGAAGGAGAGAGAGAGAGAGCATGAGCGGGGGAGGAGCAGAGAGAGAGGGAGACACAGAATCCGAAGCAGGCTCCAGGCTCTGAGCTGTCAGCGCAGAGCCCGACACAGGGCTTAAACTCGAGAACCATGAAATCATGACCTGAGCCGAAGTTGGACACTTAACCAACTGAGCCACCCAGGCGCCCCCAACATATACTTATTTCCAAGGAGAGTTGGTTCAGATACCCCCACCATGTGAAGAGGTAGGGAGGTACAAAGACATAGCAGTAAAGTCATCTGTGTATTTAGTTTCGGCATCAATTTGCTATGGTTATTATAACAAGGTACCACAAAGTGGGTGTCCTAAACAACAGAAATTTATTGTCTTGTAGTTCTGGATGCTGGAAGTCTGAGCTCAAGGTGTTAGCAGGGTTGTTTTCTTCTGAAGGCTGCAAGGGAGAATGTTTTCGATGCCTCTTTCCTACTTCTGATGGTTTGTCATCAGTCTTTGGCATTCCTGGGCTTATAGATGCATTGCTCTGATCTCTGTTTTTATGTTTACATGGTATTTTGTGTGTGTGTGTGTGTGTGTGTGTGTGTGTGTGTGTGTGTCTGTGTGTGTGTGTGTATGCGCCCCAGTTTACCCTTTTTATAAGCACATAAGTCTAAATGCATTGGAGGCTAATTGCATTGGAGTCCATCCTGTTCCAACATGGCTTCAACTTAATCACGTACAACTGCCACAACCCTACTTCTAAAACTGTCACACTCTGACATTCTGAGGTAAGGTTAGGACTTTAACATACAAATTGGTGAGGGGAGGGGGTTCTACTCGACCATGACAACTTCTCTAATGAGAAAAAAACTAACAGAAACTGACATAGCCTTTCTACTAAAGACTTTCATTGGCCCTTTTATTTAAGGTAAAGAGGCAAGTAATTTGAAATCTAGCCTCAATGGGAAGTCTGGAGAAAGTTAGGAAAATTAAATGCAATGATGAGAGAAAGAGATAGTAAGTGAGCTTGAAAGGGCCCGAGTGTGGGAAGGTGGGTGGAAGGTAGCAAAAACATGTTGAAGTAGCCAGAACCACCTTTTAAAAAAACTTTGGATCAGCTTGGTGCTTGGTTCTGATCCAAAATGCCATTGAGATTGTAGAAAGTAGGTAGTATGGCTAGAGCAACAGGTGCAAGAAGTCAACTTTGGCCTCATTATTGAAGACTAATCATTGGGGGGGGGGCGGGCAAAAAACATAAGGCGAGAGGGAAAGTGAGAGATCAAAGATTAGAATGCAGAGTCATTCTTGAATTCATCAAGAAGGTTAGCACATTATGAATAACATCTTTGAATCTACTTTTGTTCAACAAACCACTTCTGAATATTTAAAATGCAATTAGTGATTTAGTTTTCTAATATACATTTCCTGGAAGACAATTGGATCTAATCAACTCTGCCTAAAAACATTTTTTAGAATTTATAAGTAACAGTGATCCATATAATGTAAACTGAAGCCTCATTATGAATGGGGTTCTTAAATGACCTAATACATGTAACATGCTTAGAACAGTGCCTGGCACATGGCAGTAATACATAAGTGTTGGCTAGTATTATCATGTGACTATTAAGCTCTCATAGGGCAAATAAAATAGAACAAGGTTTGCTCTGAGCTCCTGCCACCTTAATGAATTCATTTTCAGGTGCTCCAATAGCCACCTCTGATTCTTTCTGAGATAATGCAATGTTGAAAAAAATCTCAATATTCATATGTGAAAAATAAAAAGTAGAGCTTTTATGCTTTCTATTTATTCACTCAACACACAGTTGACAAATTAAATGTTTAGCATTGTCAACTTTCTGTAACTGTTTCTTAGTGAATCACGAAAAGTTATAATAAACAAAAAAATCTAGTAGCATAAAACATTCGTTTGAGATAAATGTTTCAGAAAGCTGAAAGATAAAATACTGATACTTTTAATTGATATTAATTTTGAAATGATACTTTTGCATTTTGGTCAGTTACCATGAGAAAGCATATTAAGTAATCTTGTGATATCTAATATTAAGCCAAATTGTTACTGTAATATAATGTGTATTACATCTAGGTATGTTATTCATAGAGGTATGTAAGTTCTTAGGGCTGTACTGAAAACTGTGTTAAGGGGGTTACAAATAAAGTCTAAGCCATGTTTCCTGTTACTGTTATTAATCAGCTTTTAGCATTCTTGGATAATGATTTCCCTGGAAGTTTTTTACCAAGCATCCCCCACTCATTTGTATCATTTTAGTATAATTCTGTTTTTGTGTTCTTTGTCCATCTTAGGTGCTCCATTAATATTGTTAATGTTATTATTGTCTCATCAGATCACAGTTATGATCTCTATAATTTAACCACTTTATGTGTTTTTTAAAACCATCTTTCAATTGTCATATACCGTGATGTCCAACACTTACAATCATAAAGTTAAACTCATAGCAATCATTACTAAATCTATATTAGGATTCTCCTCACACTTGATTTCATATGCAACCTCTGTAAGTATTCAAACTAATACTAAAATACTTCAGTAGTTTTCCACCTGGCTGTACATTAAAATCATGTGGCATTTTTCCCCCAATGTCTAGGGACCATCTCAAACCAAATTAAATCAGAATCTCTGGGAAGTAGCCCTATGCATTGCATGTTTAGAAGTTTCTTGGGTGATTCTAATATGTACCTAAGTTGAAAGTCACATGAAGAATATTCTGCTTTTAGAAGTAAATATGTGTAATATGAAATACTTGAACACTCAAATATAAAAAGGCTTGCTTGTGTAAGGGATAAGTTTTGCCAAAAAAAATAATAACATTCCTTTTAGCCAGGTGTGGGAACAAAGCAGTGTTCCTTGGTACAGTGGGGAATACAGGAATCACAAACCAATGAGCTTATAATCAAGCAAAAGAAAAATGTATCAGCTAAGTCAGTTTGCTAGTCCTCTACTCTTAACTGTGCTCAGTCTTGCTTTCTCACTATCTCTGTCTTTCTCTTTCTCTCTGACTTTTGCTATTAGAACAAGAAAAACTGAATCTGACACTGTTCCTTTTGCTAGTGCTAACCAGCATTAACATAGATATTATGAACTAATGATGGGACATGTCACTTCTCTGTCACTGGAAGAAATTCAGGTGAGAACACATTAAAATAAGGTACATTACTGAATCACTTTTATATGTTCATGGAAATTTACATACCTTTATGTATTTGAATAAATATGTTATAGTCGTTAGCGATAAAGTACTCTTTTGTTATTTATTTATTTATTTATTTATTTTGTTTTTTATTATTTGGTTTGTAATTTCTTTGCTTTTAATATAAATTACCAACAGATAAGTTCAGAAACCCAACAGAGTAGACTTTTAATTTAACGGAAAGCTTAAAAAAATTCTGACTCGGAATGAATAAAACCAGCAACACAAGATGCAACAGGATGTGGAGAAAGGGGAACCCTCTTGCAATGTTGGTGGGGATGCAAACTGGTGGGGAGCCTCTATAGAAAAAAGCATGGAGCTTTCTCCAAAAGTTAAAAATAGAAGTACCATGTGATCCAGCCGTTGCACTACTAGGTATTTATTCAAAGAATACAAAAATATTAATTTGAAGGGATATGTGCACTCCGATGCTTATAGCAGTATTATGTACAATAGCCAAAATACGGAAAGAGCCCAAATGTCCACTGACTGATCAAGGGATAAAGAGGATGTGGTATACATATACAAAAGAACATTATTCGGCCATAAGAAAGAATGAAGTCTTGCCACTTGCAAACCTGGATGGAGCTAGAGAGTATTATGCTAGGTGAAGTAGGTCAGTCAGAGAAAGACAAATACCATATCATTTCACTCATATAGAATTTAAGAAACAAAACAAATGAGCAAAGGGACAAAAAGGGAGAGAGAGAGGCACACCAAGAAACAGACTCGGTTATAGAAAACAAAGTGATAGTTACCAGAAGTGAGATGGGTGGGAGGTGGATTAAATCGGTGATGGGGATTAAGGAGGGCACTTGTTGTGATGAGCAGCGGGTGTTGTGTGGAAATGTTGAATCGCTATATTGTGCACATGAAACTAAAATGACACCGTATGTCGACTAACTGGAATTTAAATAAAAACTTAAAAATATTCTGGCTTGAACAATACGTCTTTGAAAGCTTTTGGTTCAGGGATTTTAAAAGTTAGCTCTTGGGGCGCCTGGGTGGCTTGGTCGGTTAAGCGTCCGACTTCGGCTCAGGTCATGATCTCATGGTTTGTGAGTTCAAGCCCTGCGTCAGGCTCTATGCTGACAGCTCGGAGACTGGAGCCTGCTTCCGATTCTGTGTCTCCCTCTCTCTCTGACCCTCCCCTGTTCATGCTCTGTCTCTCTCTGTCTCAAAAATAAATAAATGTTAAAAAAAATTAAAAAAAAAAAGTTAGCTCTTAAGGAAAAATGAGTTGAAGTTGCTTCGAAAATTCCTTTATTTACCTATTAAATTGAGTGTACATGGCTTTGTGTGTATTGTATATAACATAGCTGTGGTTTGGGGATAATTTCTATGGATTATATGTATATGTCAGCATTATTTTAAATGCTCTCAAGAATAAGGGACATAAACCCCTGGCGTGAAATAGCAAGTGAAATTCCCTACATATTTAAAAATTGTTTTTTCCCTTCATTCTTAACCTCTATTGTTGAATTAATGCGAACTACACGAGTTTATGAGAAAGCTTCATAGTATCCTAATTTCCTTAATTGTGTTGCATAGACACAGAAACAAAGAAGACCAAAAACTAGCCAACAAAATACTCTCATTGCAATATATATATATATATATATATATATATATATATATATAATGCATGATCTCCTTTTCCTTGCTTTTGAAAGTTGGAACTTTCAAGTACACAAAACTTGTGTCATTAAAATATATACTTAGAATGGTAAGTGGCTAAAAAGAAGGCTAGTGTGTAATTCAAATTTTGAATGATATTTTTAGCCAATTTTTTTTCTGACATCTTGAAAATAAAGCTTTTCTCTGCTGCCAAGGTCCATCTGCTTCTTCGTTCATTAATAGAAATTGTTCCTAATAGGATAAAGCTAATAAGACCACGAAGTGGAAATGCAAACAGCCCCTTTAATTCTAACTTAGAACTACACCGTGCTCTCTGACTAGATAGGAAGAACTCTATTAAATGTCTCTTTTAACCGCCAAGGAGTGAATACATTTAATCTCCCTCAGGTTTACAGCAGCTTTACTCAAAGAAATTTGACCTTCCACATTGGTTCCTAAGGGGAAACAAACCCAAAATTCTCTTTGCAGCTCTTTAAGAATGTTTGAAATTTAATAGTAGGCAAATCATTTACTTAAAAAAAAATACAAATAGGTTTTAAATGTTACAGTTTCAGAGAAGCTAACCTTTCATTGTAAATTAGTAGATAGGATCAAAGTTGGGGGCGGGTAGGGAGCCGTGAATTTCCATTTCCCTACTTAATTTGAGGAATTGGATAAAGAAAAGAAACCAGCGTAAAGCATTTATGAAAGGACTGGAGGCTCTCTTTAGTCTTTTTCTGACAATTTTTCTTCTTTCTTTCAAGTTCTGAAAACTTGGTGTCACTGAGACCTACCATGATATTTCCCCCATTCCTTTCATCGAAAGTCCCAACCACCTCCAAACATCTAGGGAATAGGTATTGTTGGCTCTCTCCTTCTCAACTCTGGGAACAATATTATTCTTTTCCCTGTGTTTAGGCTAACCTTGCAGAGGCATGTCCCAAACTTTATTGTTCAGTCCATTTTGCATTTCTATGCTGGGTTTTTACTTTCTGTACCCATCCTTCCTTTCACCATATTCAGTTGGCTTCCAAAGCAAATCTTTGGGAAGAATGGGGATAGGAGTTGGTGAGAGCGGATAGAAGAAGGGAAATGCTGTGGAGAAAGAGTCTGAGATCTGGAATCAAAGGTCCTGGATTTGAATCCCTGCTCCTAAAACACTACTTAGCTGGGAGACTTTGGACAAATTACTTATCCTCTGAAGGTCTTGATTCTCTGGACGGTTAAATGAAACTAATAATGATCTCATTGCTTCTCCCAGAGGAGGTGAGGAGGGAACAGTAAAAGTAAAATCTTAGGCTTCTGTCTTTTTTATTTCATCTCTAGTAACACTGAGGTCCTTTCTCCCTCACCTTCCCTCATTTTGCCTCAGAATTCATTTAAATTTTACCCCCATCAAGTCTTAGCCCAACATCATCATTTCCAACATTTTATTTCCTACATTGTTTTGTTTTCCTCTTAGAAAGGATGCTGTAAGAATGAGCTCTTTTTTTTTTAACTTTTAAAAAAATGTTTATTTTTGAAAGAGAGAAAGAGACAGAGCACAAGTGGGGGAGGGGCAGAGAGAGAGAGGGAGACATACAAACTGAAGCAGGCTCCAGGCTCTGAACTGTCAGCACAGAGCCAACACAGGGCTCCAACTTGTGAACTGTGAGATCACGTCCTGAGCCAAAGTCGGGTGCTTAACCGACTGAGCCACCTAGGTGCCCCAAGAATGAACTCTTGAAGTACTATTCTCATTAGAGTGGATTTTATGTGTCACTATTGGAAATTTCACAAAAGCACACCAAAAGTTCTTCTAGTTTCAACTCAAGAGTAGAGTCTTAACAAGCTTTTCAAAAGCATTGTATAAAACTGGGTGAGTATGTTCTCTGAAGATGATTTGATTAGTAAATGTGATCTAGTTACTTAATTACAGTCTTCAGCTTCTGCAAAATGGTAATTACAACGTACCTAAAACGAAGTTGTTGCAAGACTAAGAAAAATTTATATATAAAGTACTTTAACAGTCCCTGGTGGTCTAACTTTTACTGCTTTTACCTAGCATAATTTAAAATGAGGTAAATTAGGGGTGCCTGGGTGGCTCAGTCAGTTGAGCATCTGACTTTTGGTTTCAGCTCAGGTCTTGATCCCAGGGTCATGGGACTGAGCCCATATTGGGCTCCATGCTAAAGGTGGAGATTCTCTTTCTCTCTCTCTCTCTCTCTCTCTCTCTCTCTCTCTTTGCCCCTCTCCCACTCTCTCTCTCACTCTCTAAATAAAGAAATAAATAAATAATTGAATAAAAATAAAGTGAGATAAATTAATTTGAGTCAAGAATCATATTTGATCACAAGTTAGAAATGTACTCATTTGAGTCAAAAATTCACCTTATCCATAGACTGTGTTTCTAGGTGAGTTTCTAGTTGCTTATTCACTTTACTTGGCTATAGCACTTAAAGTGGAAAGAACAAAAGTCAACTACTTATTTTTTTAATATTAGCAACAAACAATTAAGAAATGAATTTTAAAATAAGATTTAATTTTAAATAGTGCCGAACTACACAAAATACATTGAAATCAATCTCACAAAAGATGCATAAAACCACTATGAGGAAGACTTTAAAATTACTGCAGACAGAGATTAAAAAAGACCAAGGAAATGGAGATACAGAACACGTTAATGGATTGGAGGACTGAATATTAAATTTTTTTTAATTTAATGTTTATTTATTTTGAAAGAGAGAGAGAGAGAGAGAGCATGCACAAGAGAGGGAGGGGCAGAGAGAGAGGGAGACACAGAATCTGAAGCAGGCTCCAGGCTCCGAGCTGTCAGCACAGAGCTGGATGCGGGGCTCAAACTCACAAGCTGTGAGATCATGACCTGAGCTAAAGTCAGATGCTCAACTGACTGAGCCACCCAGGCACCCCAAGAGGACTGAATATTTTAAACATGGGGATTGATTCAACAAAATCCTAATCAAAAATGTAAAATGACAAATTCACAAATGATTTTAAAAGTTGCATGGAAATGCAAATGATCTAAAGCAGCCAATAATGTTTGAAAGAAGAACAAGATTGGAGGACTAACACTACTTGATTTCAAGACTTTTAAAGCTGTAATAATCAAGGTCGTTTCTTATTATCTAACAGATCAGCATATAGATCAATGGAACTCAGGAGTCTAAAAATTAACCCACACACACATATATATAATTTATTGTCAGTAAAGTTACCCAGGAAATTTCTTGGGGAAAGGAAAGTCATGGTTCTTCTAAACTGGATATTCATAAGGAAAAAGAACAAATTCTTACCTCAAATTATACACAAAAATTAATTTGTTATGGATAATATACCTAAAAATACAGAAAACCATAAAGTTTTCTAGAAGAAAATGTAAGAGAAGAACCTTGCAACCTTGGATTAGGCAAGGATTTGTTTAGGGCACAAAAAGAGGAAATCAATAAATTAGATTTTATCAGTGTTTAAAAACTTTTATTTCTCCACAAAGAAAAACGAAAAAGAAACCCAAACTGGGAGAAAATACTCGTAACAAGAAGTCAAGGAAAGAATTTGTGTCCAGAATATAAAAAATACTCTTACAACTCAATAATAAGACAACACAATAAAAATCAATGAGTAAGAAATGTGATCACAAGTTTTACTAAAGGTATGCGATGGAAAAGAAGTATGGAGGAGATGCTGACCAGATAATGCAAATTACAACTGCAACCAATCTATGCTTTCAGGAATGTTGATCAATAAAGACTGACCATGGTAAAGATGTGGGAAACCTGAAATTGTCATACACTGCTGGTGGAAATATAAGATGATAAAACGATACTGGTGAATAATTTGGCAGATTTCCAGACCCTTACCATTTAATCCAGTCATTTCATTCCTAGGCATTTATGCAAAGGATTAAAAGATGTATACTCATGCGAAAACCTGTCACAAATGTTCATAGCAGCCCTATATGTAAAAGCCCCAACTGGAAACAACTCAAATATATGGCAATAGGTAAATGGATAAGCAAATGAAGGCATAACAATACAATGGAATATTCTTCACGAATAAAAAGGAGCAAATTGCTGATGTATGCATCACCATGGATGAGCCTCAAAATAATTATACTGAGTGAAAGAAAGTTAGACATAAAAGGTACTTACAAACCAATCTAAAGTGATAGAAAGCACATCAGTGAGGTTTTTTTTGTTTGTTTTTTGGTGGGGAGGGGTTGGTCAGGGATGTAGAGAGAGATGGGTTGCAGAGGAACCACAAAGAAACTTTGTGATGTTTATGGAGACATTCTGTATTGTTGCCGCCGTAATTTCATGGGTCCAACCTGTCCAGTTGGACACTTACGTTACATACTAGTTATTGTATATACATGATAGCTCCACAAAGTTGCTAAAAATTAAAAAATAATTCTAAAAAGTTTAACCTTTTATTCAATTATTTTTATGGCACACAGAAATTACTATTGTAATATACCTGGTTAAAAATGGGATTTCCAAGACAAAAGATGAAGTGGGACTTAATGTTTTCTATACTTGCACATTGGTGTTTTATGTGTGTGTGTTTGGGAATGGAAGAGGGAAGAGGAGAATTTTAAACATTTAGAAGGGTACTAACTGAGCTTTTAGAAGTTAAAGCTTCTAGTGAAAAAAAATTTTAATTTAATCCAAGAAAGTTCAGGGACACTGAGACAAAGCTCTACACACAACAAGGTGGGAGAGAGTGTGGGAAAGAGGAGAGATCCCATAGCTCTCTTTTCAGAAATAATCTTAGAAGATTTTTTTTAATTCCTAAAATTTAGTTTTTTAAGAAAGCCCTAATGTTTTCTTTAATGTTTATTTATTTTGAGAGAGACAGAGATAGAGCAAGTGAGCATGAGTGGGGGAAGGAACAGAGAGAGAGGGAGACACAGGACCCAAAGCAGACTCCAGGCTCCCAGCCGTCAGCACAGAGCCTGACATGGGGCTCGAACTCACGAACCGCGAGATCGTGACCTGAGCTGGAGTCAGATGCTTTTAACCGAGTGAGCCACCCAGGCGCCCCAAGAAAGCCGAGATGTTTTCTGTGACGATTCCTTTGGCAAATAATAAAATATGTGAGCACAAAGAGGCATTTGTAGACAGAGAATAAGCTTGGAGAGCACTCTCATCAAATCTGAAAATGATAAAATCTGACTCTGCCATTTCCTTGTCTGGAAAGTTCTTACCTGTCCCGGTCTCTCCCAACTCAGCTCTCTTGAGAATATAGTGCCTTCCTGAGGCAGAATTATTGCAGAAGTTCCTCATCAGCATCAATCTTCAGATTTTCTTACACAGACCTTCTATCCTGGGCACTTTAGTTTACTTCTCCCCACAAATTCTTACTCACCAGACCACGTGGTATGATGATCCCTACTGAGCAATGTGAAACATCTTTCCTCATCTTCATTCCCTGTGTTAATGATACCTGACCAGCTAAAGCCCCCTTATTTTTTTTTCCTGGCTTTTTTGTTTGTTTGTTTTATTGTCAAGTCAGTTAACAGACAGTGTAGTCTTGGCTTAAAGAGTAGAATCCAGTGATTCATAACTTACATACAACACCCAGTGCTCATCCCAACAAGTACCCTCCCTAATGCCCATTACGTATTTTTCCCACCCCCCACACCCATCAACCTCAGTTTGTTCTCTGTATTTAAGAGTCCCTTATGGTTTGCCTCCCTCTCTGTTTTTATCTTATTTTCCTAACCTTCCACTATGATCATCTGTTAAGCTTCTCAAATTCTACATATGAGTGAAATCATGTGATATCTGTCTTTCTCTAACTTATTTCACTTAGCGTAAGCATAACATGGAAGTTCCATCCATGTTGTTGCAAATGTCAAGATTTCATTCTTTTTCATCGCCCAGTAGTATTCCGTTGTATGTATGTATATATATCACATCCTCTTGATCCATTCATCAGTCAGTGGACATTGGGCTCTTTCCATAATTTGGCTATTGTTAGTAGTGCTGCTGTAAACATTGAAGCCTCGTGACTACCCACTACCCCTTCTCTGAAAGTACACACATTCTGAAGTAGCTACTGCCTGTGCTAGTCTGTTAATAAGGCGTATTGCCTTGACTGAGCAATTATTTTAGTTTCCCTGGCAAGATGGTAATTGCCTTGAGAACAGAGAACACATCATAATTATTCAAATCTGTCTCAACATATGGCCTAATATCCAACACATAGTATATGCTCAGTGAATATTCATTGATTTATACATTATAGACCATTGCATAGGAATAACAAGGGAACTGTATGTGAGTGAATTTTCAGAAATAGTAACAGCAATTTTGAATATTGGGCGTGGTGGTTGAACACATGTGTTTTAGGGTCATACAGGCATGGGTTTAGTTCAATCCCAGATCTGCCACTTACTGAGACAAGTCACTTAAATTCAGAGTATCGATTTCTTCATCTCTAAGACAGGAATAATAATAATAAAAATAATAATAATAATAATAATAATAATATAATACTGTCCCCATAAAATTATTGTAATGGTCAAATGAGATGTTTTTTAAAGTTATTAACATAAAATCTTATCTAAAATTCTCAATATTGTAACTCTGAATAGCCTTTGACGTTTTATATATTTTTAGATTATCTTATTTAATAAAACCTATAGGCCTCAATAATATAGGACTCGATGATCAGTAATCAAAACTTAAGATTCACAGACAGTAATTGGTCAAAGGTTATACACTTTGTAAGTGGAAGAGAGAAGACTGAAACTCAAATTTTTTTACTCTGTATATCCTGAATTATCTATTAATGAAGAGACATTGGGGTAGAAAGCAAAAGGTGATCATAAGTAGTTCCAAATTATCGTTGCATTTAAATTAATTAACATAAAACTTAATAAATCCTTGCATTTGGTGCTAACTGTGGCCTGAAACAGGTGCATTCTAATTCATTACATTAATTTTAACCTAATTCTAATTTTAAACTAATTTATTGAAATAATAACACAGGAATGCCAAACTTGGGGAAGAAATTAAAAAACAAACAAACAAACAAAAACCAGACTAAGTGCCCAGTCAGAAACAAGTGAAAGACAAAGAAAAGAACAGTATGGTTAACCCCTCACCATCCATTTCATCCCTAATTTTTAATATCATGTAATCATACTTGTCTGTGATTGATTCAGAAAGGAGCGTGTGATACGGTGATACAATGTGAGGAGAAGTTGTCCAGAGAGACTTCTGGGAAATTTTCTTTGGCTTCTAGGGGTGCATAAGAAGAAAGCATCTCTCTTCTGATTCTTATCATGTCTAGATATACCTCCTGGCCTCACTGCAGCCATCTTACCACTAATAAGATGAAGGTGATACCTCCAAAAATGGAAAAACAGAGACACAATGAAGTCTTTGAGCGTGACTTAACTTTCTTGAAATCTACTGGGTTTCTAGCAAGTGAAATATTAATTTCCATAATGTTTACACCAACTTTAATTGGGGTTTCTACTGTTTGTCTTTGTGAGAATCTTCACTATTAGATGGATCTCAGAAAACTTTGGGAGATGAGAATCAGACAAGAGAGTGTTGTTTCTCCATTGAAGATTGAAAAAAAAAATCACAAAGATTGGACCTAATAACAGCTTTTAATCCAAAGATCCACTTATCCTTGCAGACTACATTTTGTAGCATCTCGGAATGTGACAAGCATTTCAAACTTGCTTGTCAATGTGCTTAAAATGTGCATGACATTTTCAAAGGGAGGAAATCAAGTAATTACCTGAGCCAATGAGCTTTTTGGAGTTATCTTGAACTAACAGCTCCCTTTCACTAGGTGAAAATAAAATGCATGGTTGGAGGCAGGGAGGGGGACTTCAAAATGCTTTGAGAAAGCGTCACATGTAATCTGTCTGGTTTGATGTAATAAACCATGGGACTTTCTAGGTAGGTGCTTGATTAGACAAAAGACAAGAAACTTCATCAAAGCCAAATTCCCGGAGGAATTTGGGTTTTGTCAGTTGGGAAGACTTGCCACAGTGGGATTTTCTAGCTAATGATTTGATTTTGCCTAAATCACATAATCTCTTTGTTTCAATTCACTCTGGTTACCAAACAAAAGTACTAATTCCTGTTGCTGGATATCTCACAGTGTAGCAATAGTAATGATATTATATATTTCTCAGCACTCAAAAATACCTTGCACACAGTAAGCACTCAATAAATATTTGTAAATTGGACCAAAGTAGTTTGAATTTAAAATCTGGATAAAAAGAGTCTAATCAAAACGATTGGATCGATGCAGCAAATCTACATAGAGGTGTTTTACTTTGCCTGACATTATGATTTCAAACATCTGGTAAACATCATTGGTCTGACTTTTGAAAAAAAATACCAGAATATAATCATCATAAGCTGTTGATATTTTAAGGCTTAAAACAGATATATTTAGTTGGACATATTTCTCATAACACAATATTTCATTTTTCTTACAGAGTTCTTACAAAGTTATATTATTCTCTTAATGAAATACATAACCCTCTTTTACTCCATTGCTGGTGGGTAGAGTTTTCACATTAGATGCTTTCATGAAGATGATCCCTTCAGGTTTTAGGATTAGGCTCTAAAAGCTTATTAGCTGTCCGGTGTAAACAGGCAGCTTCACACTGTCTCGAAAGAGGTGATTTGACTGGGTTGGTTTTTTGGAAGGACCCTCAACTCTTTGTATCAGTAAATATTTTCTTTTGGGCTTGTCACTTTCTCTAGAAAGAAATCTTGCAAGTTCCCACCCATGATTCATGAGCTTGAATGTCAATCTTCTTGGAGTCAAATAACACAATAAAATTTTGGATCTCCCTGTGCAGTGAACAAATTTTAAGTGATAAGCCTGAAATCATTGCCTGACCCTTGAGAGTCTCCCAGAGACTCTTTCCAAAGAGTAAACCTATTCCCTTTTTCTGGGGGATGGAAGACAGATGGGTATCCAATAATTATTTATATAACTTTTCAAATATTTTCCCATCTCAGTCCCAAATGTTTCCTATTTCTAGAATTTCTGGCAGGACTTCTTTACTATTTCTGGGGTTCTCTGATAGAGATTAAGATTCTTCAATCAATACAACAAATTCATCCAACAAATATTTATTATCATGTGCCAGGCAGGGATCACACACTTGGGATATAACAGTAAACAAAAAAAAAAAATCCCCTCTCCTCAAGGGGTTTACAGAATGTAAGAGATAGTCAATAAACAAGATACACAATAATTACATAAAGTATTTAATATTTTAGAAACAGGTAAATGTCATGAAAAAAATATAATGGTATGATAGGGGATTGAGAATGCCAGAAGATGAAGGGCAGGTGGCATTTTTGAAAAGGGTGGTTGTGATAGGTCTTTCGAGAGTGTGAATTCTGACTAAGACTTGATGGAAGTGAGAGAGGTGTTCCAGGGAATATCTGGGACAAGGGTGTTGCAGGAAGAGGGAACCTCTTGTGCCACAGTCTGATGTAAAAGCCTGCCTTATGTGTTTGATGAACAGCAAGGAGGCCAGTGTGTCTGGAGTGGAACGGATGAAGAAAAAAAATACTGTGGGAGGTGATGAGGAAGGTGGAGAAGTGACAGAGTTGCGCAGTAGAAGTAGGCTCTGATATATAGGGCCTTGTGTGCCATTGTGCAAAGACTGGCTTCTACTCCAGAAGAAACAGCATGCCCAAACAAGGTGTTAAGCACAGAAATGACGTGATCTGATTTATATTTTAGGAAGATAACTGGTGCTGTGTTGAGAAGAGGCTGATTGAATGGCCAGAGTAGAAGCCGAATAATCAGTTAGGAATTACTTCATTAGTCCAGGCAAGAAATAATGGCAGCCGTGTTTGCTTTTTGGAGCTGCTGTAACAAAGTACCATAAACTGGGTGTCTTAAACAACAAAAATGTATTCTCTCCCACTCTGGAAAACCTCCCCTCCGAAGGCTCTAGGGAAGAATGACTTCTTGCCTCTTCCAGCTTCTGGTGTTTGTCAGGAATCCTTAGAATTCCTCATTTTGTGGTAGCATAATTCCAATCTCTGCCATCATCTTTTTTTGGCCATCTTACCCCCCAATGTGTGTGTGTGTGTGTGTCTCCAAATCTCTCTATTGTATGAGTTATTGGGTTTAGGGCTCACCCCAATCTAGCATGACCTCATCTTAACTTTATTATATCTACAAAGACTCTATTTCCAAATAAAGTCACATTCTAGGTACCAGAGTTGAAGGCTTCAACATATCTTTTGGGTGAACACAGTTTAACCCATAATCGTAGGTAGTACTAGTAAAGATTGTGGGAAGTGATGAGATTCTGGGCATATTTTAAAGGTAGAGCCAGCAGAATTTTCTGAGAGGATGGATGTTGGATGCGAAAGAAAAAGACTCCAAGACTGACTGACACCTTAAGTTTTCGTCTTTCCTTGTCTGTTCATTCAGTTACCACTCACACATCTGTTTTTTAGCTTACTAAATTTTGTTGTTGTTGGATCCTTTCCAGTATTTTCTCTTGGGGGTTTATAACTTAACAAAATATCACTACTTAGGCATTTTAGTGGGGTTTGGAAAGGAGCTGTAGCAAACACATGTGTGTATTTTCTCCAATGTTTACCTAGAAGTTCTCTCTGGGGGTAAATCTAAGTTTTCTGGGACTTAATATTAGACATTTTCAAAGCCCGCTCTAAGAAAATAATTATAACTACAAAATTAGATACAATAGCAGTATTGCTCTTGAATTTGGACAAGAGGGGCCTGTTCTGGACACACACACACACACACACACACACACACACAGTTTATTGAAGGACCTCAGCTCCTCTAGAAGTTGGGATTTGACACTCAGCCCCACACAGAGCAACCTGTAAACTCAAACACATGTGGCTTCATGACAAACACCTTTAGTCCACAGGGAAAAGTTTTTCCACATTTCACGTGGTATGTCAGTCATAAATAAATAAATAAATAAATAAATACATAAATAAGAGTTTACTCTGTCTGATCACTGAAGATCTGAGGTTTCTGCATCTGAGGTGGACATTGCTTTGGAGTTTGAAGTGGATTTCAGCAGCAATAGTATTTTGGGTGGCAGAAAAGTTGATTCTCTTGTCAACTCCTTTCTCTGAGTAAGCATGACAACAAGTGCTTGGTTTCTTCAAGTATCATTTTCCAGTGGTGCCACGGATTCAGTCACTCACTCATGCATTCACTCCTTTGTTTATGCTTCTCCTCATGTTCTAATGTGTGATTGCAAAGGGGCTCATCATATCAGTGTAGTGTTCACAATACTTGCAATAATGACCCCTGAGAAACATTTTTAACAGTAAACAATTCATATTATTATTAAATTTGTGGGTATATAGATAGATACAAATATGAAAAAAAGATAGATACAAATATAGAGACAGATATAGATAAAGATACGAATAAGTGCTTGAAGTAAATACAGATTCTTTACCTATTGTATGGGTCTAGATATTGCCTTGAGATATGATTAAATCGTTGGGGCACCTGTGTAGCTCAGTGGGTTAAATGTCCGACTTCAGCTCAGGTCATGGTCTCGCGGTCCATGAGTTTGAGCCCCACGTCGGGCTCTGTGCTGGCAGCTCAGAGCCTGGAACCTGCTTCGGATTCTGTGTCTTTCTTTCTCTCTGCCTTCCCTCACTTGTGTTCTGTCTCTCTCTCTCAAAAACTAAATAAACATTAAAAAAAAAGTAAAAATATGATGAAATTACAATGTAAGTAGGGACTATTTATAGGATAAAACTAGAATGTTTTGTAATGTTTTCTGCAATAATAATAATCTATCATATATGACCCCTTGTAATGTTTGAACATGATATTCAAACTCAAGGTTCTAGGTAGTTTTTTAAGGAGTTTACTGACAATTTCGGTTTTACTGACCCAACAAAGCCAATTTTCTCCAACTTGAAATAGATAAAAAATTATGAAATTCTCAAAAAGAGTTGATAATGTGGTGTCATTACCAATAAAATAAAAATTAACTAAAGGCCTTGATTTTTATAATATACATAATTCTTTTTATAAAAGGAAAAATATGGGAATAAATATCTTTAATCCATGAACATAAATCCATACATTATTATCACCCCCAATCATCATTCCATTAATAGAATACTCACCTACATAGAATAATTAATTTCTGTCATCTTTGAATTTTGCCTAACTTCCAGTTACCTAAAAACAAAATAAAAAAAATTTTCCCCTAATTATGGACATATAGTTGTGAAGATTATGGAACATACTTTATTTACTTATTAGCATATTTAAGACAGATATTTAGATATGTGGTGTGGGTGCATATTTTTGTATTTCTTTCCTAGGTCCCCAACCTGTCAGGGGAGATTGACCTGTTCATATGTAAAAATTTGCTTAAGATGAGAAAAAAAGAACCCAGGACAATTTACAAATTCAAAAAAGTGGTCAAATGCACTACATACACAATTTCAAGAAAAAGTCGCAATTTTCTTTTTTTAACTAATTGTCTGACAATTATATATTTTTGTCTTTATTGTTTGGATGAATACTCTTCAGCTTTTCATGTGACAAAAACTTTTGTACTTAAAAAAAATTTTTTTAATGTTTGTGTATTTTTGAGAGAGAGAGAGGGAGAGACAGAGCATGAACGGGGGCAGGGGGCAGAGAGAGGGAGACACAGAATCCGAAGCAGTTTCCAGGCTCCGAGCTGTCAGCACAGAGCCCGTCGCAAGGCCTGAACTCACAAACTGTGAGGTCATGACCTGAGCTGAAGTCATGACCGACTGAGCCACCCAGGCGTCCCCAAACTTTTGTATTTTAATAAAGAGACTATTAATATAATTCTGTGTTTCTTATGCATGATAATTCAAAATATTTCTATAATATTAATAGTTCAGAGGAGTTTCTCATCTTCAAAATCATTATTGTTAATGTGGTGAAAACATGAAGGTTGTTATTAAATTTGAGAAAAACTTTATCAAGTTTCCTTCATATGTGCACTGTTACAAATAACCTTCCTGAAAACACCTGGGTGGCTCAGTCGGTTAAATGTCCATCCCTCGATTTCGGCTCAGGTCATGATCTCAAGGTTGGTAAGTTCAAGCCCTGAATCGGGCAGAACCTGCTTGGGATTCTGTACCTTTATCTCTATGTCTGCCCCTCCCCTGCTCTTCTCTTTCTCAATAAATAAATAAACTTAAAACAAAACAACACCAACAACAAGTAATCTTCCTGTTGTCACTGCTATAGTTTGTTCCCGATAAACATGGGAATTCTGATAAATTCTAGTTTGTGCAATTCCCATTAAAAAGAAATTGGGAGAGCTACATCAACGGTGTATTTAAAACCCAATATGCTGCATTTTTTAAGTATATTCCTGACAGGAGATAACTTTTATATTTACTGGGTGTTGATGAGATTCTAATTCTTTGCTGACAAATGTCCAAGTCTTATAATAATAACAAGTTTCCCACAGACACTTGCCTGTCATGAACCGACCTCGGTGTGGCTTTTGCTGTCGCGATGCTAGGTGTGTGGCCCAGCGGGCCACAGGAGCACATCTGGGAGCCGATCCTGCAATGAATGGCTGGTGAGGCTGAACTCCACACACACGTGCCTGAGAATGACATGAATGTATTTATTGCAGTAAGCCCAAACTAAATGTCCCTCCAAGTCAGCCTCTCTTCACCCAGATCCCCCAAATGCCCAGGCCTTCAATGCCACCAGACAGACACCCAAGGGGCCGAGGGAAGGGAGAGAAACTTTAAAGAACTGCAGTTCAATGCCTCGGCTCTGCAAATTTTATAGAAACACGTGACTGCAGAAACACACCCTAAACCCTTCCCTGGGGGTCTTGAAAAGCACCTGTGCAAATGAAGAGCCCGGTTCCTTACAGCGATTCCTCCCTGCTTCCTGTATAACGTCGCTTTGCTGTCACTATTGATGGCTCTGAAAGCTGGGCCAACAACTGGGGTGGGGAGGGGGAGGAGGGGTGGAAGGGCAACCTTAACGTTTGATGGCTTGGATAGCTTTATACAGGATAGTGAATACAGTGTAGACCAGACCTATTCCAGCTTTGTTTGCAAAATTCAGTCCTGGGGCTTTTATAGTAAAACTAAAATCAGTGAGTAGATCACCAATTTTTGTTTTTCAGGAGCTAAAAAAAGCCAAGTTTAGAATCGAGCCAGCCCAGGCGGCAGCACACGGAGAAGAAGAATGAACTGAAATGAAAGCACAATCTGGAAGAATAACTTCAAAACAATGCAGCAGGATGAGAGCCCCGCTGCTACCATTTATGATTCCCTCAAAGCCCGGCTCTCACATCCGTCTGCTTTAACGCCACGCGCACTCCCAGGCGATGGGCCGCTCAGGGGGCGCAGGCTCTGGGTTCTCCTACGGGAACGCGGAGAAAATCAATTTCAATCCTCCAAGGATGATATACACGGCACCCGGAGGTCACCAAACCCCATCACTTCTCTGAGACCCTTGAGACTTGAGAGGAGATTTCCCAAAATTACCACACCTCAAATTTTGGCCCTTTGGTTGAAAGCATATACTGCATTTTCTCTTTCTGCTCCTTTTTACCTAAGAGGTGGGAGGAGCGGGGAGAGACAGGTACCAATACGGAGGACGATCGGAACATTCAGAGCCAAAAACGTCTGTTTTGACAATGCATCCCAGCGGTTGGAATCACATCAGTAGAAGGACTGGCTGCTGTACCGGTCCACATAAGGAAAACTGATGTGCATGTTTGGGGGGAAAATCCATTTCTTTCGCCGTTGATTACAGGCACTATTGTTTTGATTAATGCCCGGGCAAATTAAGTGTTTTAGTAAGATTTAGAATGATCAGTAAAGGAGTCATAAAGTAAGAAGCATGAAACTTACGTGTGTGGGGGGACACACCTCCTCCTTTACTCGTTAGGTGGCCCAGCTTAATTCATTTCTTTCCTACAAACCTATTTTCTCATCTATATAAGGGGATAGAACGTCCAGCTTACCAATATTAAAAACTTGTAACCAGCATCGGATAAGAAAAGTGTATGCACGAATGTTTTTAGGTGGAAATGTTAT
The DNA here is from genome assembly GCF_018350195.1 of Panthera tigris. Classification (NCBI taxonomy): domain Eukaryota; kingdom Metazoa; phylum Chordata; class Mammalia; order Carnivora; family Felidae; genus Panthera; species Panthera tigris. The sequence goes on from NC_056667.1 coordinate 151,834,111, forward strand.
AAACGTAAGATATTATTCTATTTATTTTTTGAAAATCTGAAATTAATGCCTTAAAGGAACAGGCTTTTTGATTGTGCTGGGGGTTGGAGGGTGGAAACAGTGGGGAAGTCAGGAGACATATTGAGAAAGTGAACTTAGACTGGATGGTGGAGAGTCAAGGCACCAACGCCCTGAGGAGTTTTGAATTACCAGAGTGGGACGACCTAAGACGGTGAGACAGGAGGATCATGAGAGGAAACTTTATCTACTTAAAAAAAAAAATTATACAAATTCCAGGTGGAAAACAGACAGGGATATTACATGGTGAAACAACACAGAGGATACAATACAGAGATCTCCTTACAGGTTAAGGATAATCAGAAGACGCATGGACTCTTTCAAGTTGCACAAATTTGCAAAGACTTTGAATTCTTTCAAAGTTATGTAACACAAAGTGCCCAATCATCATCCCCCAAGCATATTTATCTAGTGCTCATTTGTCTGCAGAGCTAATGGGTGACATCCATGGACTGGGAAACTGATTTCAGTTTTGTGTATGGGCCCAGCTCTTCATATGCTATAGGAAATGGAAGGGAGTTTTTATGAGATTTGCAGAGACAATAAAGTTAATACTTAAACTCTGACTACTTGCTTCTACCCTAAACTCAGCATATGTGGCAATTCAGTATACTTAAACAAAAAAAAAAACAAAACAAAACAAAAACCAGTTTGACTTTAGTGGAGAACATTCACAAAGGTTTGCGTGAAATCAAATTCAGTCTCTACACTTTGAGAATATTCTGCTTTTGTTAAAATACCCCAAATGCTCCCATATTAAAGAATCGATGTTAATAATTTTGATTTTGAGACTTTTATTTTGAGTATAATAAGAATACTCAGAATAAATAGTATTCAAGAGTATTCAATAGTTCTGATTGAAAGCAAACAATACAAAAATCCCTGCACAGGAGAGTATTTTGATCCTGACTGCTGGTTGCAAACATGTCACATTAGGGTCTCTCACCATCCTTGCTTTACCAAGACCTGCCTTTTGGTGACATTATCACGTTGTGAAGAGGGCTCTTCTTCCCTGCACCGCCAGTTCATGTTTGGGAATTCCAGTTTCACAAGCGAAGTAGCCAGCCCATAGGAGCTTGGCTCCCCTTGGGTGTGCTGTCCTGTGGGAACCTGCATGGACCTTGCAGTAGCCGGCAGTGATGGGTAGTGGCCAGTGAAGGTAGCAAAGAGCAACATCCTGCTAGCAGGTGGACCACAAAGATTTCTGGCTGAGATGGTTATCCCCAAGCGGTGTGAAATAACAGCAGAGAACTAGGAGAATCACATGCATCAAGCAGAGAGGACGGAGGGCGGAAACAGCTTGAAAGGAGAAGGAATTGTGAATAAGAGTCTGTAGTCACATAAAAGAAATGCCAGACAGAGTTGGACGCTAATGTAAATGACTGGATGGACGATGACTCAAATAGGAACCAAAGTCTAAGACTGCATGTGGCGTTTGGCAGTGAGAAGTAACAGGTGGCATAAATGTGACCAGTGGCCAGTTCTGTCTGCCAGACGGAAAACCCAGGTTTCAGTCCGTTTTTTGGCATCATTTAAATCCCTGTTTCTTAAGGTTTACTATTTTATGCTTGTCCAAAACATTAATAAAAAAAAAAAGAAACTTTCTAATAAAGCATCAAGTAATACTCATAAAATAGCACTATAGCTGATATGTATTGAATATTATTGTGTGTTAGGCAATATTCTAGGGATTTTAAACTCATTACATCATGTTACAAAATGAAGGCAATTGTGTGTTTAGAGTTATTCTTTGTTGTAATTATTGCTTAGGTTAAATTTTGAAAGCTCAGCAATGGCTATTGTTGGTTGCCTATTCAGCATTCATTCTCCCTTCCTCCTTAAAAAAAAAAAACCTGTTTTTTCCCATTTTTATTTCTTATTTTTAGCTATCCATCCCTCTCGCTAGGCTCATCGATCAATTTTCTCCAGCTCCAGAAGTGAGCTCTGATTCATTTTATGCAGAATAATTCTATCCCCTTGTTTAGATTTCTGATTGGTTCTGGGTTTGACATGATACACAATTGCAGTCAATGAGAATAAAGAGAAGTTTTATGGTGAATTCTTTACAAGTACCATCTAACTCTTCCAGGAGGGCTCCAAGGAGTAATCACTTCACAGATGACACAGCCTGGTTGTGAGGAGTTGCGATGGGGTCCCAAAGCTGTCTAGCTGCTACAAAGCCCAGGCTCCTTTCACGACAACCCTCAACTGCATCCTTATTTTTGTCACCACACGTAGTAGTGGATTACTAGTCAGTATTCTGTTCTTCTCCCCCAAAGATGTATACATCCTAATCCCCAGAACCTGTAAATACGTTACCTAATAGGACCAAGATATGTATTAATGTATTTGCAAATGTGACTGAGTTAAAGATCTTGAGATGGGAGATTATCCTGGATTATCCAAGTGGGCTCAACAAGACTCTTGATAAGAGGCAGGAAGCAGGTCAGAGTAAGATGATGGAAGCCAATCAAAATGATGCAGCAATGACCAAGGAACGCAGTTGTCCTCTGGGAGTAGTTGTGGAAGTTTCTGCCAGACACAGATTCTCCCCTAGAGGCTCTAGAATGAACTCAGCTCTGCTGACACTTGATTTTAGCCACGTTTATGACCCATCTCACATTCCTGACCTCCAGAATGGGAAGATAATAAATTTGTGTTATTTCAAGCCATCAAGTTTGTGGTAATTTTTTACAACAGCTATAGGAAATGAATATATCACGTAAGCACAGTTTAGTATTTGTAAGTCTCAGAAATATCAAATTTTTAAAGAAACATAAAAATAACCATAAAATTTGAAATTCAACGAACATATAATTGTGCTTGTCCTGCCACAGTAAAACATTTCAAATTTTTCAAGAGAAAACACAAACTACTTCTACTATTTTTAGATAATTTGGCTTCCACTCCATTTCTGTTAATAATGCAAGCTGTATGTCATCTGAATATTTTTGTCAAGTGTTTATGACTGTCTATTTGTCTTCATTTTGGCTTAAATATTATATAATGTCCTGAATGGTAGTCCATTACAGATCTCAGAATAGATGTGCCACCACTATGAAAAATGTTGATGTTGAAGGAACGTTAGTTGACTTCTTAGGTAAGTTTAGCCTACCTTGTTTGAAAGTGTAAATAGAAGTAAGGGAGCTTCCTGAGGAATTTGACCATTTTACAAAATAGGAACATAAGTTATCTGACACAAATGATATTTTTTTCTGTGGAAATTATATTGCTCTTTCAAAAGACAGCCATCCTGTTATCTTGGCTAAGCTTTGTGCAATGGGTTTTGGAATCGTTTTCATGGAGATGGTTGCTAAGAGTTGTGTCTAGTGACCTTGAATTGATTTGGATATTGAAAAGACCGTAAGTTTACTATGCATAATCTGCCAAAGGCACCCACTTTTCCGTGGAAATGGTCGAAAAGCCTGCATATATCATGGATATTGATGTTTGCAGGCCCACAGAAGGAGAAATGTCTGCATTTTGGTGGAATCCCTTTCATAAAGCACTCTACTTCATCTGCAGCTACAGGTACAGCCCAGACGTGGCACTTCCACAAAAGGATCACTGCATGATGTTGTTTCTGATGCAACATTCGCCGTTAATCCTCAATTAAGTTTATGGAATGTATCGTTAAGAATTTCTTAGAAGTTAGTGCCTTACACAAGAAGATAATGAGGATCTCTGGATTTTCCTCTTATATGTCACTTCATCATCTGCCATAGAAATCAACTTTGAGTAAATAGTACTGGGAATACTTATCAAACCTCGCTGTATCGGTATTAGCGACAAATATGGCAAGTTTTGGGCATAAATCCTGTTTCCCTTCCCTTACTATCTACCTGTATAAGTTGAGTCCATACAATTTATTTTCTCTACATTTCAATTCTTTATTTTGTAGAATGAAGCTAACAGCACCTATCTCATCAGAATGATGTCAGCATGAAATAATCCATTTAAATAATCTGATATACATTCAATATTCAAGAACTATCAGTGGCTATTACTTTCTTTACCCAGGTTTAGTTGATAATTTACATGTCAAACACAAATGTATTCCGACTATCACATGGTCTATGTTTACCATTTCATTACTTAGACAGCAAGACTTAGTCCTTGTTAGATACTATGGAACCGGATTAGGGCAAGTGTCTATTAATCTAATTGAGATCGTGAGGCCCTTTCCATCATGTAACGCTGTCTTCCTCTTTTGAACTCATTTGAACCACAAGGTGAAAGACGCAGTAATTCTTTTGGGGCCACCAAAAATGATGAAGTGGGGATAACTGTTAATTCCATATCTACTTCAAAAACACATAATTCATAAGAGCACTAACACTGAGGTACCTACCCTGTGGTACTTAAGAGTTTATATTAGCAAGTACGGGAAGGAATATGACATAAGCCAGGGGAAAGGCTGCCAACGTCTTAGAGAACTAACGTTCATTCTGCCTTTCTTAGTATGTACCCCATAGAGAAACGTGTTTTTTAAGCTATAAGAAGTAAGGTACGATTAGCTGGGGAATTGTTACCTGTAACTAAGTTCTACCCTGGAGACAATTAGACTTCTGCCTGTTTGTAATTGTTTAAGCACAATATGTACACAGAGAAACACCACGGTACAATTTATGCCCTTAAGGAAGTTAAAAGGAAAAAGAGACAATTTGGACATAAATATACATGTGAAAGAGCAGATAGATGATAAAATGCCAATAAAGCGTTATGCCTTCCTGCAGAATAATATCGTGTTTTATGGCATGCATTCACGTAAGAAAGCCTCATAGGACACCTGAAGGTAGCCCCCTAGAAGTACAGGTTTGAGCATTTCAGAATCACGGAGAAATTGTCTTTCATGAAAGCAGATCAACTTCGAGGACCTGAAGATAACATCTCTTCAAAGAGTGCCATCATCAGGACCCCTGTGAACAAGGACAGTTTATTCTTCTTGTTAGTATGGATCCTCTATTGTCAAGCAAGGAGAATATAATCAGAACTGTTTGGTGTGGTTCTAAAGGGAGAAGCAGCCCAGCCTCCACTCACAGAAGGATTCTGGATCCAGACTGGAAGCCCCAGGGGACAGAAGTGACTGTCTAAAATAGAGAATGCTGCCTGCTACCATGTTCTGAACCCAACTTCTAATTCAGAATCCACCAAACTTCCAGCAATTTTCTCTAAGCCCCCCCCCCCCCGCCCCCAGTAGACGCTGGTCGCTACCTGAGTTCAAAGCTTCATCCTGCTTCTGGACTGTCAGTGACTCTGGTCCAGACTCCGTTTCACCCAGCCACTCATGCTCCCTTTGAGGTTTCTTTCAGAAACGATGCATCTCTAGAACACATGTGATAAGAGGAAGCAGTGTGCTCCAACATGTTTGAACTCTCATAATACCAAGCGGTTTCTGTAAAATACGGTGAGGGGACTTTTTCCAGATGTGCTGTTCCTGGCTACAGGGTTGAAGACTTGAGTCAGTTAGTTGGTCACCAATATTTCACCATGTCCACTATTCAGGACTGTGGAGAGTGTTCAGGAACAGAAAAATGATTCCCAATGGCTTAGAGTCTAAAAGAGGAGAGAGGCAAGTCTGTGTAAAGAAATATCATAAATGACAAAGAAACATCATTTTAACGGGTGTTAAAATAAGATGCTTTGTGTCTGAGCTGAGGTCTCGAAGGCCAACTATATAATTAGTACTAAGAAGCCCAGAGGCAGAATTACCATGAAATGAATGAAATCTCAGCTTCGGGGTCCCTCAAGTGCATGAGCCCATCCCAAGGCCCTGTATTCAAACAGGCGCTAAATTTTTGCATTCTTTTTCTTCAGGAAGGATCCTAGAATTGTTTAAGCTTTAGGCACAGCAAAAACTGAATCTTCTAATGCTGACTAGGGGCTTCGACACTGGGATAAGTGTACTTCCAGGCGGCCAATGATTACCAAGAAGTGTGCAGCATAGATATATCTAAGAGTATCAGTCTTTTACATCTTCAACTTCTGTGTGTATTTTTCACTGAATTGATTTATCTAAAAATATGCCTGTGATCCAAGTGTCATGCTGGTTTTTCTTCCCCATTTTCCCCTTTATAATCCTCTTTCTCCTACTTTACAAAAGAAGCTCATAACTTGCATTTGTCCTGAATCTTAATATGGTGACTTCTTTTCCCCTCTGGGTTTAAAAATATTCAGGTTCCAAACAAAAAGATTCTATAAAATATTGTGTTTGAAGAAGACTCCTCTAATTCAGCCATTTTTAAAAGTCATTATCTGACTTAGGGTCTATTAAAGACATCAGAAGTGGAATATTTGGGCCATGTTGAAAGACTCCAAATTGAGAGAATTATTTTCGTTTGGATTCGTGGCCTCTTTCATCCACTGATTATTGATGAGGAATAGAAAGACTCTGAAGAGCCCAATAATGACAAAACAAAGAAAGGTGGAAATGCTGTTTTTCATCCATGCTGCAAATTCCCTGACCTATGTACTGTTTGTATCTGTGCATGTATGTATGTATGTATGTATCTATCTATCTATCTATCTATCATCTATCTATCTGATTATCTATCTATCCTTATTAGTCTCCTATGGTTGCTATTAACAAATTGCTATAAACTTGGTGGCTTCAAAATAACAGAAATTTATTGTCTCCCAGGTCTGAAAACAGAAGACCCAAATCAGGGTATTGGCAGAGCCCTTCAGAGACTCCAGAGAGAACCAATTCCTTGCTTCTTTCAGCTTCTGGTGGTTGTCTGCACTCCTGGGGAGCTCGTGGTTTTGTTCCTCTTGTCTCTGCCACCATAGTTAAATTGCGTCCTCCTCCTTTCTATGTATCTCTCAGTGTATCTCTTGTAAGGACACTTATCACTGGATTTAGAAACTGCCTGGACAATCTAGGATAATTTCTTCATCTCAAAACTCTTAATTGAATTACTCCTTCAAAGACTCTTTTTCCAAATAAAGTTACATGTATAAGATTCAGAATTTTAACTCCACTGGCTGTTGTATCTATTATCTACCTATCTATCTATCTATCTATCTATCTTTCTCTCTATCATTTTAGAATTAGAATTCAAAAGAAAGATTTCATGGGGTCACAAATTATCATATTTATTTGGCATAAAAAATGAAGTCAGATTTTTTATAGAAAGTCAGTTTTATGTATTTTAAAAATAAGAACTTGCTCTGCCATTAGGTTTATAACAAATATTTTCCAAAAGTAGAATAAGCCAAATCAATAGGCCCATTGTTTTGATAACAATATAAAACTATATATAAATACAAAAATATAAAAATTTTTGTCACCAGAAACAATTATTTTTTGGAAAGAGCACTGAAATTATCCATATATTTTTTTTAATTTTTCCTAACCATTTCTGAGTATCTGAAATCAAGCCAGATCCCTCTAAGTGAAGGAATAATGGCATGGCTGTCGTTTGATCATTTGGTCTCCTTGACAGAAGTAAGGAAATGAATTACTCAAATGAAGGAATAATGCATACTTTTTAAAACTGATGATTACCTTTTATTTATTTTTTAATAAAATTGAAATAGGAACTAACCAAATTGTAATTAAAAATAGATTTCTTATAATCACTATGAGACTTTTTGGCTTATAATTGAAGAGCTGCAAGAACTGAAAAACAGGGCCATAATGAAAGTTCTGGATCACTACTGTCTTATTTATGTGAACAGCTTTTATTACGCTTATATCTACAAAATATAGCAATAGATTTGATGCTGAATTCTGTGTTATTCCAGCAAAAATAAAATTCATCCAGGGAAACATGAACCACCTAAAACTAAAAACCCATCCTTCTCATTAAAGTATTTCTTTCCAATAGAATTATAATTTTATCTTTGAAAATTATTTATCAAAAGTTTAACACATCCAAGTTATTTTAATCAATCACATAGTAATAATAATTGTAATAAGGGCTCAATGCAAAATACTTTTTAAAACACCTAGAAATCTGTGGTCACAAAAAGTGTTTAATTCTATTTTGACTTATATCCGTATTTTAGTCCCAGAGAACTATGACAGGGGGTCAGGAAAGTAATTTTAAGCATAACAGTGTAATATGTTAGGCAAAACTCTTGAGAAGGAAATTAGGATGAGACTTTAAATTCAAGGAGTAAGAGGGTGATGTAAAATTTGTGACCATGAGAGAATAACTTGTTCATGTGTTTTAAAAGGATAGTGATGGGTACCAAATTGCTGTGATAGATTTCATTGGGTAGGTTAAAAGAATAACAAAAACAGATTTTGTTCTAATGTCAGTAATTAATCCTTTGCAACTACTTAAATATAGGATAAAACTTGTAGTTATCAACCTAAAAATATGCATGAGGTTACCTGATTTAAAATTTTAGGGATACATCAAAGAAAAAAGGCATTGTTTTAGACCACATAAACACATCTTGCTATGCAAAGACATTGTAAAACCAATCCTCCCAGTAGCAGGGATCATCTACCTCCACCAAGGAAGCATGGACACTTTAGAGGCGAGAAGGAAAGTTTCTCGGGAGACAGTTGTCCATATGTGGAAGTTTGGTCCCTACCCGAGGGTGAGGATGGGAGAGGTTTTCTCCTAACCTCAAGCAAAGTGAAACTGGCTTCAGAGGGACAAGCCGGTGAGATGAATATGGGGACTCAAGATATAATGTCTGAACCCATTGGGATTATCCCTAAGAGTGTAAGGCTAAACCTGGAGCTGCTCTACTTGGTGGAAGAACCAGGTAGGAAGGCTGAGTTGGGTGTGGACATTCTCAAGGACAGTGGGACATGTTTTCTGGGTAGTTGATGCGGACCTTGGTTTTAACTACTACTCCCACGATAATGGTAGATCCAAAAGGCAAGGGATTTCTGTCTTTTCTTTTTTTTCATTCTTATATCCTTGGCATTTGCAATAAGCCTTTGTACATAGCAGTTGCTCAATAAACATGATGAATAAATTAATGGAATTCTAACCCATTCTAAGCATCAGTCTACCTATTCAGCCCATTCTTTGGGAACCAGGTCAACCACAAATCTTCCCAGCCTGCTCATGTTGGATGTCTCTGGGTCTCCAGGGTGAAGTTTCTTCCAGGCAGAAATCATGGAGCCCTGACCCTCAGCCCTGGTCTTTTTGCCTAGAGTAGTTTGGCTTAGAGGCTGCCCAAATCCTGTTCTGGCTGTCTCAATTAGAATTCTAGAATCCCCTGAGCTCAAGCTCCCGCTCAACAGGTACTGCTCAGTTCTGAAGAGGAAGAGGTATTTGGTTTAGAATTAGGAAGGAGGGTAGCACCTCTCAAGACTATAATGTTTTTACAAGACGCGTATCTGGATAAAGTAATAATTATGGTGATTTTCACTGGCTTTTAAAGGTGGGGGAATGGAACAAATTTATTTGTGGGTAATCAAAAAATAACACACAGTTGGTGGATATGTGTGGTTGGAAGAATCTATGATTGAGAAAAACATGGCTTCAACACTAGGGAGCATTAACAGTTTCAGGCATGGTAATGATCTGACTGAAAAAAGTGCAGCGTGCGTAGAAAAGTTTCTAGTACCCCAGTATTTTGTGCTTCCTGCCTTTGTAAAAAAATGTCTCTGCGTTTGTGTGTGGTAAAGGCTAATATTTAGGAATCAGAAATTAGATTTAGAAATTTTACATGGTTTTCACAGCATGGTGATTTCATAAACCAATAGCATTATTTTTTTTAAGTTTATTTATTGTTGTCAACCTGAAATACTAATTCAAAATACTCAACTTTTAAAATATTATTCAGATTTAGTGTGTTTGAGGTCAAAACATAGGCGCTATACTTTTTATGTAAAACGCAAAGTGGCTAAATCTTGAAGTTTGGCCCCAAAGGGCAAGTTTTAGCACATTCTAATTGGATGAAAAAGATAGAAAATGATGTGACTTTATCATAACTATTATTAGGGCATGTATTGGATGATTTTTAAATATCTTTGAAGTAATTCAGTATTTTAGATTTTAATGAAGACTCGCTAAATTTGTCCACGGCAGTTAATGCTTACTTTACTTCTCTGTCTTAAAAGATAACATCTCAGTGTACGTGTACCTCGTACAAAGCTATAACCCTTCTGATGACAGTTTATGTAGCAGTGCTGGAAATTTTTTCTGCTAGGAGAAGTTTTAAGGGCCCAGAATAGTACCTTCTGGGAGTCGACTGGTTTGGGGTAAAGAGGAGAGAAGGGAAGAAGGTAGATGACAGAAAAATCTTGCCACAGAAGTGAGGCATCCATATTTCAAATTCAGAGACCAAACATCTAACTCGTCTGCCGCACTTTTCAGTTGATTTTCCGTGTTCAAACCAACAGCTCTTCCTGTCTCCCAGTAAACGCTATACCCTCTTATCCCCTTCTAGCTGTTTGCTGCTATTTGCCGTTTTACATCCCTCTCTAGATGAGACAGCCAATGCTGGCGATTCTGATAGTTTTCCTGGAAAAGGGAAAAGAGTTCTCTACTTCACGTGTCAAAACTCAGCAGCCTGAGGGGTGCCTCACAATACCAAGAAAGAGACGCAGAGAGAAATGTAAAACTGGCATTGCCACGGCATGGGGGAGTTGGATCATTTGCCTGGATTTCATGTTCTAGCTGCTTTTTCTAAGGTTTGCTTTCCCAAGCTTTTCCTTTGTTGAGATGTTATCTAGTTTTCATTTCATAATAAAGAAAAGTTTTTCTTGTCTGCCTCCTTTTGTGACCAATTTATGAATCTTCTTCATTAGCCTTTGCTTAGACTTCTGGTTGTAATTCTCACTGTCTAGAAAAGCGGGCAGTCTTTGGAAGCTACTTCTTGTAGCTGACTCTGTTCTTGGCTGTGCCGTCCCTTAGAATCTCCTTCCCAAGAGGATCCTGGCTTTGCATCTAAGGGCAAATCAGCTCAGCTTATACCAACACAAGGACACCCATCATGAAAAGGGCCAATCAAAGCACTGAGCAAGACTCCTAAAATGGAAATTGGGTATGCATTTAAAAATATAAGGCATTTGGTTAACCCCTCCGTCTCCCTTCCTTCTATACCACAGACAACACCACACACACACACACACACACACACACACACACTATATATATATATATATATATATGTCTTTTGCTTTCATTACTACACACACACATACACACACACACACACTATATATATACATATACATATACATATATATATATATATATATATATATATATATATATAATAGTATTTCTTTTGCTTTCATTACTATGGTTTAAAAGAAATGCTGTGTCAGTGTTTTGATGCATCCAGGGATTGAATGTAAACAACATGGTACAACTCTAGAAACTGCCATCATAAAATATTTTAAGAGGCAGAATAGAGTAAAATAAAATAAAAATGTCTCTTTATGTGATATCTCAGAGTAATTCAGGATTTATGGTACCTTAACCTTTAGAATCCAAAATATTAAGCTATGTTTCTTAGAGATAATAACTCGGTTGTCCCTCACTTATGTGTCTTAGATAAAAGCCTACTGCCACAGAATCCATGAATGCTCAAATACCCTTGCGGGCCTTTAGTAGTAAATCTTATGGAATAGCTTATGGCCAATGTAATGGCCCACAGTAGCCTGCGAATATCATGAATTCTAATAATACTTACATCAGTAGAAACATGAAGTAATGTCTCCATTGTAATTAAATGATGTATTTAGAGCAGTGGACTAAATGGTCCCCTAGTGTGTTGGTGATATATTCTAATAGTCTTCTCTTTACAGCCCCACACGGTAATATTCATGCTTTATTCTGGAGGGCTTTGCTTCTGACTGAACATTTGAATTGCAACATTAAGTGGTAAAGTGGATTACAGCGAGACCCCATGAATATGGATCCTGATCAAGAAACTAAGTGCTTAAAAAAATAAAATGTTACTATTTAAATAGAGTGATTACAAAAACATTTTCATATGGAGGAATGTCGGGCCTCTCTGCCTCCCTTCTTATCCTACATCCCAGAAGCAGAACGTATCTGCCACAATTAAAAATTTAGTAGGGTGAAACATCAGAAGTTAAAGCACTGTAATTTCTACTGTGCTTATTGAATTTAAATTTGGGCCGTTTGCGATACAAATTAGTTTTGATAATAGTGACATTATTCCGTTTTTAAAACATGGTCATTCCAAAGACTGTGGTCAACTCTGGAGTGTATATGGAGGAAGAAGATCCCTGGACCAGTGCTGAAAGGGAATGATCTTGCAGTTGATTAGTTAAACGTGTCACATTTTGAATTTTCATTCTTTATTTTCTCCCTTGAATCAGTCACTAAAGCAGTAGCTTGAGGCATTAAGAGCCTAGGGCAAAGCTGAGGGCACTTCAGTCTATCTAGTGTAGCGCTTAGGAATAAGTGAAAGAACAGAGTATCGTTGTATTTCATAATCGAATTAGACGGTGGGCTAGTATATTGCATAAAATTAACAAAAAAGCTTACGTATTTATTTGATAAAGTAAGATAGTTTCAATTATTGATGAGATATTATAATTCTTAGAGTTCTTAAACACATTTCTACAAAAAACACAAGGAAAATACTCCACCCTTGTGGATAATTCTCACTGTGTTTTTGTTCAATGAATGTGAATTTCTAGTAATGAAGCACTAAATATATGTACAGCTGCCTTTTCTACTTGACTGAGTTAACAGTGACATGTGGGTTTGCATGGGGTGTGTGTGTGTGTGTGTGTGTGTGTGTGACATGTATTTGAGTGTACATTTGTCTGCTGAAGGCATTATGGATTTAAATTCACTGAGCACTTGCAAAAGCTCCATGCAAGTCACTGAAATTATGTATGTGATAGCATTTGTTCCTCAGTGGTTTTATATTTAAAGGTGATATGGCATGCCTTATTTCCTAAATTTGCCTTCACTGTACGTTAGAAATTGGCATGTGTTCCACAAATCCAGTAGCTTAAACAATATACCATTGTTTTCACCACAGAACTTTCCTCTAGTAGGGATAATTGGTGATTTGGTGTAAGCTTACATTAACCCCCCTTTTATTTCATATTGCTTTAAAAAAATACAACATAGTTGGTGTGCTCTCAAAGTTTTACAAAAAAGTCAGCTGTCCATTTAGGTTGTGGTAAAACAAAAACAAAAACAAAAAACACCTTAATGTTCTAGAAGATAAGAAAATCAAATGCATAAGAACATGGAGACACTGGTCAAATACAGCACTCTAGCTAAATGAAGAGCTCATTATTTGACCAGTTTAGACATGGCTTTGGTTGGCAAGCTAATTCTTTGAGCACCACCCTTGAAAATCATGCTAATGAGCCTCTTCACTTCATCAAGTAGGATTGTGGACCTTTTTGTCTGCATCATTAAGGCCCCAAATTGCCCCATTAGCAAGGCCTCAAATTGCCCCTCAGGGTCAATATTTAATGCAGGTGAGCTTAGGTTAACTACCCTCAGAACCCTCTGGACAACAAACAATGTGGAGTACCTGTTACAGGGAAATTCATTTTCTCCCCAAGTTTCCTTTGTGAAACACCATTTTCCATATCAGAACCATGTTTTAAATTCACTAAGGTTTGTTTTATATCACTGATTGCAAAAGAGTGAGTTTTGGAATGGAAGACAGAAATTCTTCCCTCAGGCACTCCTATCACTGTCTCACAAGCTTTAATTTTTCCATCTGTAAAATGGGGATGATTATACCTCCCCCTGCAATCGTCTGAAGATGATGCTTCCTTTAAACAAAGATTGAAGAGCCAACAGAAAATTATAAAAGCGACATCAACACTTGGCAAGTTTTCATAGTTTTTTTTTCTGCAAGATTTTAGCAATTTGATGGCTGTCCTAATTAATTATTGAGTTAAAAATATGTCAGAACTATGAGTAGTAATCAGAATATGTGCAAGATTAAAATTCAGAATAAGATTCTGTACGATTAACATTGAGATAATTTGCAGCACTGGAACGTTGCACACGTTTAAAAACAAAAGTATAAAATTTTTCTTACTCATTAAAATTTTCAGGAGGAGGGAAAGGCCAAATGTTTCTTCCTGTATTTCTGTTGTCCATTTGGCTTCCTGAATACTGGTTAAAACTCAATTGCTACTAGTTATCTCTAGAGACTCTTAGTGTTTTGCAGGGGGGAACAGCAATTATCTCGCTGAGCATGCTCAGAATCTACTGGTGATGTCCAGACATGAAACCTTTCATATGTAGCAACTGAAAGATGAGAGCCACGGTTACAGTTTCCAGCAAGTATGTGAAACAGAGGCCTCGAGATTACATTCCACATCTAAGTAGAGATAACGTTTATGTCTCCTGTGTTAAGGTTAATTTCCATGCATTTAGGGCTCCTGAAATCCTCATCACCTCTGCGCTGGTACCTGCAAAGTCAGTTTTGCTACTGAATGGGGCCCCAATTAAGAAGTGCTTGCTGGTGTCCTTCCAGCAATATCTTGCGAGTTTGAACAATTTTAGTGAAATAAATGTAACAAGGAAAAATGAATTCTCTTTAGCCTCTATTCAGCCAAAATTAGCCTCCGTGGATTCTGGCTCACAAAAGCACCACGGGCCTCTGGCTGTGCTCTGTAGCTGTGAAATAGAATCAAGATTCCATTAGGCATCCCAAGCTGCCTCCTTCTCCAGGGCAGACAATAAAAATGACAACAGGGGATTGTCCCTCAGCTAGTCTAACAAGGGGGTGGGTTCTTTTCTAAATGACTAGATGTCTATTTAGCTGGAGGAAAAATTTAAAGGGGCCATGGGCCAAATTTTCTTTAATTCTTTGGCCCCCATATTTGTTTCTTAGGTCATCTTCAGAGAGACCTCGAATTCTACCTCTGTTGACACTTAGAGGCCATGGTTTTTTGTGTGTGCTGAGACAAAAAGAAGAGATCATACATAGGCCAGGCACTTGAGTTTCCATTAGAGTTAGCAGAAGTTTCAGCAATTGCATATGGATTATTGGTTTTGTCGTGAGTTTTTCCCCTCTTAACTCAAGGGTAGAGACTCACCCCTGTAACCTAGACAAATTCTAGATTGGAGACAGATTTGCTGCTTTCAGAAATTATTCATAAACAAGAATCCCTAAATGGGTATATTTATCTAGATAGCTACGTCTTCATGTGAACATGAAAGGAATGGGCTTTTATAATGTAGTCTTTGTGACACTGTTTTATGCACCCATGGTCCTTATGGAGATCTTTGCCATCCTTCTTTTGCTGAAGCTCAGATCTTCAGTTGTCTACACCACAGGGACCCTCCTATGCTATGACCTTGCAAAAATTCCTTTTGCCATGAATTCCTAATCAACTTGTCAATTTCTTTCCTGTATCAAAAGTGCAAAAGTCTAAGAACATTTTGTTCCCCTATCCAAGGATAAATGTGATATCACTTATTCAGACCTTACGTAAATTTGATTGAACATTCCTTCTCCTTCTAATTGGCCCAGTAAATAGAGTTTTGTATTTTCCTTGACAGATGCCATAGAATGAAATTTAATATAGCTTGTCAATGAGTAAAAGAAAGTTAAAGAGTTCATCAACCGTTTATTCATAGTAATTGTACTGTATTCATATAGAGTTATAAATGTATATTTCATGGCCACTTCTCCTTTGCTTCAATCAAAATTACTGGCAGGAAGTAATATTATATAATCCATGGTGTCAGTTACTAATGGTAGGGGCAAGTAAATCATAATGTTTTCATTATCGAATTGCTAATACTCAGAGGTTGTAATATTCTATATATAAAGTCTTTAATAAGCAATTATTTATGTGCTCACTTACTGGATGTTGCTGATCCAAGGCATTTCGTCTACACTAAGTGGAAATTCTATTCAGTAATTCTTTCTGTAAAGTCATTCATTGGTATCATAGTTCTATAAAGTTGCTTAAAGAATATGTGGCATATTTATTATGGCATTGTGGCAAAAAATAAGATAGCCCTGAAAATATTAAAATATAAATTGCCACTTGTAAAATATCATGACTGATTCTAAGATAAGAAAATAGCTAGATTTGTCTTGTTTTGGGGACACTGAAGCTGAGATCTGAATCTAATGGATTCATGGCCAGAAAACATGAGTTCTGAAATTGGTGTTGTTATTTATACCGTATTGTATGGCCACAGGAAATATTCTGAAAACCTTTGAGACCTAATATCCTTATCTGTAAAATGAATATATTCCACTACCAAATATCTTATCAATCATCTTGTGAATTAACGTATTTTGTTAAACGTCATCGTAATAAATACAGTAGACTAAGCAAATCACCAACTTATTAATATCCAAGCTTTCAAAGGTGAAGTAAAGAAGGGGTTAATGGTAATTTTCAAACAATTGTTAAGCATAGCTTCTAAACATACAGATATTACCTTTCCTTTGAGTATTTAGTCCGATTAGGGTCCTTTTTTTTTTTTGACACAAAACAAATTTGAACATATCTAGAATGCCTAAGATCAACAGATTTTATTGCCTCAAAAGTTTACTCTGAAGCTAACCTTAGTGGAAAGATAACATATTTTTTTTTGTTATTTATTTACTTGTTCGAGTGTGCTTTTTATTGTCTGGTGCCTAGTCAGGACTCTTTTACTTTTGACTGAAAAAAGTCTGGTGATTTTAAAACCTTGCCAAAAGATCTGTCGTGTTTTTGGAAATATAACTATGTTCTGTGGTTATTATGCAAGAGTTTATGAAACGAGACACATCGAGGCTTATGGGCACATTAAATCTAAGCCCTATATTTTGAATATGTATATTAGTAGAGTGACAGTGTTTAGACTGGCTGCTACTATTTACATCCCCTGGGATTAGGCTACTGACTTACCTTACTCAATGGTAAGTTCATTTGCAGTCATTAAGAAACAATTGTCACAATTGTTAGTGATTTGGGGCTTTTCTGAAGTTACCAAATTGCCTTAACTATCTTCTGTTTTCAAAGTTTCCATGCAAATATTCTGTTTGTAGATACCACAGGCCAGCTGAGCATTGACTCTGGAAGTAGGCAAAGGCTCCTGACGTAGTTAGGATTTCTCTGGGTAAAAATGACGAAAAGTGTCCACACAAGATGGAGCAATCGAGTCAAGTTTCGTATTTAAAACCAGAGATTAGGTCAGATGCTCTCATTTGCAAAAAGGATTTGAAATAAAGGAGGATGTATATTTATAATAACTATATGGTCAAGGTTTCTGTTTTTTGCGAACTGCAGGTTCAACAAGGCAAGAGAACACAGATATAGCCACACATCTGGGATCTGTAACTAGCTCCCCATTTCTTCTGTAACTGTGTCCCCAATATTCCCAAAGCACCACAGAACAAAAGTACCCAAATACAATTGTAAGACTTGGCTCAGGTCAGGGAACCAAATGGAGACAGATCACCAAGGTTGTGCACAGTAGGAGAGAAGGAGAACAAAGAGAACAACAACAACAACAATGGGAAAAAAAAAATCTCTTAAAATAAGCTCACAGATAAAATTTCTGAACACATTGATAGAATGAGGCCACCTAGGAGCACATGGGTGGCTCAGTCGGTTAAGTATCTGTTTCGGCTCAGGTAATGATCTCAGTTTGTGAGTTTGAGCCCCGCGTCAGGCTCTGTGCTGACAGCTCAGAGCCTAGAGCCTGCTTCAGAATCTGTGTCTCCAACTCTCTCTACCCCTCCCATGCTCGTGCTCTGTCTCTATCTTTCAATAATAAATAAACGTTAATCTTTTTAAATTTTTTTTTCAACTTTTTTTTTTTAATTTTTTTTTTTAATTTTTGGGACAGAGAGAGACAGAGCATGAACGGGGGAGGGGCAGAGAGAGAGGGAGACACAGAATCGGAAACAGGCTCCAGGCTCCGAGCCATCAGCCCAGAGCCTGACGCGGGGCTCGAACTCACAGACCGCTAGATCGTGACCTGGCTGAAGTCGGTCGCTTAACCGACTGCGCCACCCAGGCGCCCCACGTTAATCTTTTTTTTAAAAAGAATGAAGGCACATAGAGACAGAGATGGAGACAGAGAACCACGGGAGAGTAAAATGGAAAACGAAGAATACAAACAAACCAAAAGTATTAAAATTGAGTCTAAACATTAAAATTCTAAACAGGGGTTCCTGGGGGCTCAGTCCATTCAGCGTCTGACTCTTGATCTAAGCTCAGGTAGTGATCTCACAGTTCATGGGATGGAACCCTGTGTCAGGGTCTGTGCCTACAGCATGGAGCCTGCTTGGGATTCTCTGTCTGCTTCTCTCTTGCTTGTGGTCTCTCTCTTAAAATAAATCAACTATAAAATAAAATAAAATAAAATAAAATAAAATAAAATAAAATAAAATAAAATTCCAAACAAATGACTAAATTAAAAACCAAGAAAGACAGACAAAAGATTGAACAATCAGGTTATGAATGATCTTCAGATAAAATTTATTATAAAGGATAATGTCTTTAAAAGAAGCACACTTAAAATATGCAAAGTTGTAAATAGGGCTGGTAATATTTCCTACCTTACAGGTTGGGCGGCTTGAGTGAAATTATGTTTCTGGTACACAGTAAGTGTTTAATAAATGTTAGATGCTCTTATTATTACAAATATTCTTATGAAAACGCTTGATATTCAGCCAATGCTCCTTCTCTCCATTGCTTCGTATGAAATCTTAGCATTCATTTGAATCCTTCTGCTTATCTTTATGTTCCCCTTTTAGACTGAAATCTATTATAATTTCAACATATTCGAGGACACCTACGTCACTTGGAGCTACCTTTTTTCCTATTACATAGAGTCTAGAGAAGGTGGGTAATATCTAGAGCTCAAGCAAAAGAAAAACAAGAAACAGCAGTAACAACAACAAAATTCAAATAACAAGCTTGCATTCCTTCTGCTTCGGAGCACCTGATGGAGAGCCTAAAAATTTCATCAGTATGCAAATTAACGTGGAAGACCCCACAAAGAGGATGGTTAAGGTGCAGTTCTTCGAAAGACAGAATGAAGAAAAGGGGAAAAAAACACTCCAACTAAGTTAGAGAAGCATATGTGAACAGAGATCAGTAAATGAAGTATGTAGGACAGTGAAAAATTTCATACTTTAGATGAAGGCTCTAAAACCAAAAGTCTAGAAGTTTGCATTAGGTTCAAGATAGAGAATCATAGGGCCTCCTAATGGTTGAGCTTAATGGAAATTTTTAGATCATATATTCCAGTGATATTCAATGTTATTTTTCTGTAGAACCATCTATTCAAATAAAACTTTACAAGTAACATATGAAACAGATCAGAGCCTCACTGCTCTGACTAATGGAAAATCTGCCCAATTGACAATCCCCCCTCATGCCTTGATGGTAGCCAACAAAGCACCTTCAAGAAAACTCTAGAAAACAGGGTAGCACGTTTTAAAAACTTTGTGGGTTTTTTTTTTAATAATTTTTAAGTTTATTTACTTATTACTGAGAGAAAGAGAACACAAGTTGGGGGAAAGGCAGAGAGACAGGGAGACACAGAATCCAAAGCAGGCTCTAGGCTCTGAGCTGTCAGCACAGAGCCTGACTCAGGGCCCGAATGCACAGACCATGAGATCATGACCTGAGCTGAAGTCAGACACTTAACTGAATGAGCCACCTGGGCACCCCTAAAAACTTGGATTTTAATAGTTCCAGGGATACCACTAGTTTGTATGATACCTTTCTGCAAATGTGAAGAAGGCATTCTTATTAGGTGGATGGCTTGGCAAGAGGGTAACACCTTAATGAATCAGAAAAAGATATATTTCTGGGTGGATCCTCTACCTTTTATGTCACCTCTGCCCACACTCCTTATATTATAAACCTTTGGCCATTTCTCTGGCCCTAGGGTTCACTTGCCTACAGCATAGTCTAAGGTTTGGAGGGCTGATTTGGAGAACAGGACAGCGGGGGCCCTGGGAGCAGTTGCAGACCAGCCTGGACAGGAAATTCGGAGGTCCTGATTATGGTCTAAATGGGAAGACAGCAGGCTCTGGGTGAGCACATCTTTCTGACACTGAAGACTCTTCTCGATGTGGAGAATCAGAGTGGGGCTCTTGAAAGCATTAAGCTCAAGGCAGAAGCCCTTATGCCTCCATCTAAGAACGGCATTTTAGTTTGACTCTTACCACCTGTAGGTTGGCAAGGCATGAGGAATGAGCAGATAATGAAACCAGTAGACAGAGAGGGTACTTTTTTTTTTTTAACGTTTATTTATTTTTGAGACAGAGAGAGACAGAGCATGAACGGGGGAGGGTCAGAGAGAGAGGGAGACACAGAATCTGAAACAGGCTCCAGGCTCTGAGCTGTCAGCCCAGAGCCCGATGCAGGGCTCGAACTCACGGACCGCGAGATCGTGACCTGAGCTGAAGTCGGACGCTCAACCGACTGAGCCACCCAGGCGCCCCAGAGAGGGTACTTTTGACACCAGTTCCTGTAAGGAACTGGAAGGTGGGAAGCCAGGCTGTGGTAGATAGGATAAGAGGATTAATATCTGGAACTTAGCCTTTTCTCCGTCTCTCATCTCCTATTGGTATTCTTCACTGCCAAGCCCAGACAGAAGCCAGGGGATAAGGGACATAGTTGATGTGGTTAATACAGGTCAGACTCTGGGACAGAGCAGAGCAGAAAAGGGGGGATAGGAAATCTGGAGGGGAAATAGAATAAATCCAAAAGGCCTTCTCAGTAGAGAAGTCATCCAATTTACAAAGTGTTTCTTCCCCAGAGTGTAGCATGACTGAAGAATAGAGAGGCTAGAGGTACAAAGGTCCTCTCAGAGGCTATGACGTTTAGGTAGTAGAGATTATTCAAGTCCTAATTTTAAATATTTTACTATGCTACTGTGAAATTAAAATTAAACTATAAAAAATTACATGTCATGTGAAGTTTATTTTTTTTCTTTTTAGAAGATTTAAAAGGACTTTCTTAATTACATTATTTTCTTGAAAATTTGGCCTCACTAAAAAGAACTGTATTATATATAAGGACTGGCAAGCTCTAGGTCATAAATATAAGAAAAGTTGTTACCAAATAGTATTACTCTTATGGAAGAAGGTAATAACTATTCTGGGGTTGAGGGCAATTTTTAAGAGTATTCTGCAGGTGTTACATGGTCGCCCATTGAAGGCTCTGAGAAGTGCTACAGAGATGAGGCTAATTCAATTTGCTTAATATGTGGAAGAGATCCGTGACTGGCAACTGTCAAAATAGAGAAGACTGTTAGGACTCTACTCTCTTTGAGCCTTTATTTAATATATATTCATCCCCTTAATATTTTGACGATTTAGATTGGAGGACTGGCGATTTACTGTGAAGTGTTCTTTGGAGTTCATCATGTGACCTTCCCAGCTCTGCTGATGTGAAATTTTATATTTGAGGAATAGGATGCCAAAAGTCTTTAGCGAGTTAATTTTCTCAGAAGGAGGAATGGAAAGTTTTGTCTTCTAAAATGTCACAGTGCTATAAAGCCCTCAACATCACACATTGATTTCGCTGTTATGTTGAGAATTTGTTCAATTTTGGCAATTATTTAAGATTTTTCCTTCATCTAAAGTAACATCTAAGGCTGTGAAGTCCTCTACAAGGGAGTTATAAATATTTCAATAATTACTCAAAGCATATCTTCCATGTACATTGCTTAGCAAAAACTACTCATTCAAATTATTACAGAAGTTAATGGCACTTCTAAAACATTCTTTACCAGTGAAAATTATTTGTCCTTAAACCAAATATTGAGGCCATTAATTCTGCCTACCTAGAATTCTTTTCCTTTCCACTCTTCTGGTCTTAGACCTCCCCCTTACCGCCACAAATATGTGACTCAAGATTGGCCCAAGGAATACCTGAAGTCAAGCCACTCAAGAGACTTTTCCAGGATAGAAAATATAATTGGAGCTTGGAAAAGAGAGCATTCTATTTTTTTCTGGTAGTACAGTTACCGGTATATGGTATATGGCTGCTGCTGGCTAAGGTTCCTCCACAAGACAAGAGAACTATGACAGCAGGAGAGAATAAGGATAGTGTGCAAGGAAAAGAGAGATAGAGGCAGAGAAAATCAATGTGTTTTGCTTTTGTTCCTTAAGCTCATTGAAGTTGAGATCCTAATACCTTTGACTGAAAATAATCTGAGGACCACACTAAGGACTAAGAATGACTTGATTCTTTGATATTTGGGCCAGGTGTTGAATTTTTTGTCTAACAACTCTCTTTGGAGGAGATTCACTCCGGTGATGCTGACTGCAGCTGAAACGTAAGTCCTTCACTTGAATATGCAAAAAATCAAATGAAAACCAAACTACTTGTAATTTCTTAAAATAAAAATCCCTCATATTTTTCCATATCACATAAAGCAATTCTGTAGACTGCCTAAGAAAACAGATGTGTTCCAGATTCAGAGACTTAAGTTGCTGTCACCTGTCCAGCGATCCATCTCTAGCCCGCCAGAGAAAAGGATATGTTGAAAACTCTTGGTTACTTCCCTGGCTTTCAATCTGTCTGTTAGAAAAGACTTTGTGAGTTGTTAGCAAATACACAGTAAGCAGCTAGTCTATGCAGAACACATGGACAATAATGGGGGATATAAAAATAAAAGCCCAGGGAGAACTCCACCGAATGTGGCTGCCAATGATGTTTTGAAGTTCAGCCGCTCTGAAACATCCTGGTCTTGTGTGTGACCAATATTAGAGTTCTCCATATTCTATACTTTACCTCTTAAGAAGCAACAACTATGCAGCTATTATGGTTTAAAGGTGCTTTTCATATGCATGGCCTTATTTCATCCCTGTAACAGTCTGAGAAAGTTATTGTTATTCCCAGCTTATAGATGGCAAAACTAAGACTCATTGCGTTTTATAACTTTCTGGAGGTCACTCAGCTAGCACATGCCAGAGCCACCAACTAGACACATGTCTTTTGGGTCAAAATCTTAAGCTTTTTCCAATATTGCCTTCCCAAACAAAACAACTAGATATCCATTTTCTATGTAGAGGATTTCATCTATCACTTTTATCTATCACTTTTAAATATTATAACAATCCCTGTATTTCCTGAAATTAATTCAAGGTTTTAAAAAAATGCTCTGACTTTTATATTTCACTACCCCACTGTTCACTTCCCTCCCCCAAACCAGGCAAAATGAGGCTGAGGTTATGATGGGAGTGAAGTGGGGAGATCCATTTCACACTTTGTTTGCATTACTCTTGGCGTGTGGAGTCAGGCAAACGAGAGGCAACCACAAATCTCCCCATTTGACCACTTGTCCAAAGGTGAGGTGAAAAGGTTTAGTGGGAGAAGTTTGACATTTTATCCCCAAACAAATATTAGAGATTATCCATGGAATTAAATTAGCCATGTGTACACAGTCTAGGGAATTAACTCTATCTGAAATGGTGGATTATTGCAGAAATTGAAACTAAGCCCTTAAGGCACTCTTTCTACTTTGTTCTCTGTATTTCTTACAATAAGCCTTTAGATTATTTTGCCTATTTTGACGGCTGCTTTTCAGTATGTTCTTATTCGGTATGTATTTGTGCACTGCTCTAGCTGGTTTGAACAATTTTTTAGAAAGTATTCCCCTGATAGCCCTTGAAGCAGACAAGTATTACTTGAAGGGGAAAAGGAGATTTCTATTAGGTTTGAGAGTCACAAGTGAAAGGAAGAAATTTGAGAAGTATAAAATACTCCACAGACTGCAAATCCAAAACCAAAACATGACTAACAAGGTTTTGACAAAATAAAAATCCCACTGGTTTTC
The DNA here is from genome assembly GCF_018350195.1 of Panthera tigris. NCBI lineage: Eukaryota > Metazoa > Chordata > Mammalia > Carnivora > Felidae > Panthera > Panthera tigris. Next base: position 151,857,858 of record NC_056667.1, read on the forward strand.
CAGTATATTTTGCAAGCAGTACTTTTAGTGAGTTATTCTTTTCTGGTATATATTACAGTGTGTGTGTTTGTGTGTGTGTGTAATTTTTACATTATAATTTTCTCAATTACCTCAGATATGAACAAGAATCAGGAAAATGAAGCCAAATAAAAACAATTACGGCACTGTCCTCACCACCTTTTGAGAGCCCTAGGAATTATTTTAGAGATGGAAGGGATTTATAAAAGCAGTAAGATCATCAGCCTAGCTCATTATTTGCTATAATTTTTGTAGCCATATTACTAACAATAAATTTCAAGTGAAAGATCAATAAATTTGACTCCTCTGCCTGACTTTGAATTTGGCAATCTAGTCCCCCCAAAAAGGGGCAATAAAGGAGTGATTCACTAGGAGAATTACTTTCTTCCCCACGTCCCTGAATTTTTCGTCCAGGAGAAATGGCACACGTGAGTAGAAGCACGTTCAAGCAATTACCTACAAATTTTTACACATTTTGAATGTCACAGAAACTAAAGATAAATTGTCTTCACTTTTTTTTTAAACTACCCTTACTTATCCACTGTGAAGGATTTTCAATAGTTACACTAGGTTTTGTTTTGTAGTTTGAGTTAATTTCATGATCTGTAGATATGGTATTTCCCATACTTGTTTTTCTTTTCACAGAACAGGGACCTAAATGTCAGGTAACATTTTCTGCCTTCCCATAGCGAGCAGGTTAGAATGCTGTGGGTTCTGTTTTGCTAGGTCTATCTCTGAGCAACATCTTGGGCCCCTTGAAGTGATCAGGAACTGAGACCTAGAGCTCTAAACACTAATCCTGAAATTGGGGTGTGAAATTCATCTGCAAGTTAAGGATTAAGAGTAATAGGAAGATAGTGTGACTAGTAATAAAATAATATTTTGCCTGAACTTTTTCTAGTGATACTCAGTTTGGGTGTTCCTACTTATCGCTAGGTAGGAATCTAAGACTTATCAAAGACTGTCTCCAGCCTGTGACTCCTTTAGCAATGTTTTATTGCATACAGCAACGCTTACTGACCTAAGAAATGGGCCTATTTTGGCAAGGTGAATTCTAAAGCAGTTATGTAACTTTAATTTGCATTAGAATAATCTAGAAGACTTGTTAACAATAGATCTTTGTTGGGCCCCACCCCTGAGATTTTTTTTATTCCAAAAGGGTATGGCCCAAGAATATGCCTTTTAAACAAATTCCCAGTGATGCTGATGTTGCTAGTTTAGTGACAACATCTTGAGACCACTGCTCTAAGCCACTGACTACTTGTAGCTTAAATAATTACTCCTTTAGCTGGAAATATGCTATGATTAGAAAGGACACAAGTCTCTATGTGTCACATGTTATTTTAATCGATTGCATGAATTCATTCTTGAGCGAACAGCAAGGATGGTCTAACACCAGTGTTGACAATATTTTGTATGTTCTCTGAGAAAGAGAGAGTCAAGCTTATTTAACAGTTATTTCAAGGGTTAAGCATTTTGCAGGGCTTGCTCAGTGCTGATTGATTGCACCATTAAAACACATAGGTAAGAATGGTAAGATCTTTGAAAATCTGTTGTAGAATCTTACTTTTAATCATTCTGTGTTCTGCACAAAAAGTTGGTAACAAAAAATAAAAGTTGAAAGAAAGATGGGCTCAGGAATCATTTCAATCTGATGATCCTCCCAGAGGAGACTATTTTGTGGAAGTAAAGAACTCGGAGAATCTGAACTAAATTGGTCAAGCCATTAAGGCAGCTTGGACAGTTCTAAATAGTGCTCTGAGAGTCAAACCCAAAGGGCACTTCTACTCCTGAAGACTGAAGTCATTCCCATGGAGTAGCCAATGTAGCCAGGAGCTGCCCAGGCCCATTTAGATGCAGCTCGCACATGAAAAAGAAGTGCTGATAAATATCTTTGTCTCACATTTTACAGAGAAGATTTAATATGTATTATATTGCATTCTGTCCAGTTTGGTTGTTTGCGGTTATGAGAATTTTACATTAATTTATTTATCTGTTATATCTCTGTGGTATATGAGCATTCAAGAAAATATGTGAGAAATATAATCATTAGTATAGTTTAAAAACAGTAAACCAGAGTTAATATAAGCAAGTTTTAAAATATGGTACAGCAAAATCATTCTACGTACACTATTTGGAATATTCTAGGAGGAGAACCATGGCTTCCAAATTAGTAGATTCCACCCCCCCTTCCATATGAATAATATAACTGAATATTAATTTTTATTGCTATTTCCCATATAAAATATTTATACTATGCAGATTTTCATGTTCAAATATTTCTTTTTAAATTAATTTAATAAAATATTTGTTTTTTTTTCCGGTAAAGCTCCTGATTGCCTCTTGTAAAATGATACAATTGGTAGAGGTCATTTCACCAGCAGTGAAGAACATAAAAAATAATTGTCGAGAAGAAAAAATGAAGCATTTTGTACACAGCTTCAATTGCAGCATGACCAGAAAGTTAGAAGGGAAATCTAAGGAAACAATGAACACAGTTTAGTATTGTAGACAGGAAAGTAAAAACGTGAAATCACTTTCCAGTTGATTTATGTTGATTTCAGCAGGCATTATTCATGGAAACTATGATTCAAGGACCGAGAACGTAAAAATTGTGCCACTATCTATTCATTTAGTGATACAAAATTGTGATTTCATAAGAAAAAAGGCAACTATTCAACACACTGACGGCAAACCTCACTTAATTATTGGAGGGATTTTGGATTCCTAATTTTTTGACTATCACTTTAATAATTGTTTGATTTAATTAATACATCATGTGAATTCTCAATAAGACACTGGATAGTAAATTCCTTAAGAATAGGGACTATGTATCACTCAGTGCCAATTGTTGTGCCTTGCATTTAGTAAGTGTTTAACAATTCTTTGTTAAAACTTTAGCTATATTTGGGGCAGGCAGACAACCTGGCGAAGTCAGTGTTTCACTCCTCAGCTCCTCACTAGCTCGCTGCCTGGTTTCTAAAGCTCACTTACGTCATCTGTAAAAAGAGGGGACAAGAATAAATGGCCTCTAAAGCCCTTTCTACCTCTATAATGCATTCTGCATAATAAAATGCCATCCAAGACTACTGCACCACGCACAACAATACCGTACCCATTCCGACAATGTAACTTATAGTATGCTCTCTTTGACGTGACATTCCCTTTTCTGGTTCATCTGTACCCCCTCGGCATCCAATCTTATGTCTCATCAAGTCCTTCGGTCTCAGCTCTAATCCTCCGTGATTCTTGTTGGACCCAGCTCAGAGGTTTTAGAATTACATTTCCACTCCCATCCTTCTGTGAATCTGTCCCTTGACAGCTGAGACTTGGATCTGCACAGCCTTGCACATTCGGCTCAGGCACTGAGGTGCTGAGGGCCCTGAGAGACGAGTTACCTTGATTTGTGTAATGCCGCAAGGGTGTGACAAGGACCCTAAGATGGGCCCACGATACCAAATAGAGATCTTTTTACACCCTGCTCTTCGCCTCACACAGAGGTTATGCCAAACCTCCGTCACCCCGGGCCATTGTGTTCCTTGTAGCAGGTGATCTGGCCTCCTCATCCACAGATCAGCCCAACACAGTTTCCCACCAATAAACCCATCCTTGTTTGTGTTCCTTTCATCGCAGAGAAAAGGCATCTCACCTCCTGTTCACTAGGTCTTCTTAACTTTTTCAATTTCTTTTACAAAATTATTGAGAGAGAGAAAGAGAGAACAAGAGCATGCCGTGCATGCAGGGGAGAGGCAGAGGAGGAAGAAGGGAGAGAATCTCAAGCAGGCTCCACAGCCAGCATGGAGCCTGAAGGGGGGCTTACTCTCGCCACCATGAGATCGTGATCTGAGCTGAAATCGAGACTGGGCGCTTCCCCAACTGACCCACCCAGGTGCTCCTCACTAAGCCTTCTTATTTGAAATCTATCATGGAATCCAGTCGAATAAATGGCCTCTAATACCCTTTCTACCTCTATCATATCAGTGGAGTCTGTCTCCTAAATAGCTCCTAACTTGTACCCCCAGCCTCCCTCTACACTCATGCACTGCTAGTTTGGACTACAGCATCTCCCCATTGACTATTGCTAGGGCTTAATTTTCCTCAGTGCCACCCGCGGTCCCAAATGGAAGCACTTTCTTCATTCCTGCACAGTGAGGGTGTTGGCTTTAAACTCCTGATTCTGCACAGTGAGGGTGTTGGCTTTAAAATCCTGATTTACTGGCCTTCCTTGTGCACAAAATTAATTTTCCCATAGTTCAGACAGCATCCTTTGAGGCATGGCTTCTTACCTTTCCAACCTTTTACTCCAAGTTCATCCACACAAAGATTTGATATCAGATACGCCATGAGGAGAAATCTATTTGTTGCTTTACTCTAGATGCTTCTCTCCTGAGGTCATCTTCATAGACCTTTCTTACTTACCTTCTTCCTAGGTTTAACTAAAGAGCACATTCTACAACGTTCCACAGCTCCATCTTCATAGTCCTATGGTTCACACTGTAGTCAATCTTAGGACAGGAATCTGATCTATTTTGTCTGTATATTCCCATCACTGGGTGCCCTTGATCCTTGAGCTCACTAAATTCTTGTGGACGGAATACATTAAAAGATGCATGAATACCATTTCATATATACCGATTTAAGAATATTTTAAACTCAAAATCAGTAGCTAGTTAACCTGACATAGGAGGAAGGATGTCCCATCAATTCTCATAGATTCAAAGTCATCTTTATGTTCTAAACTAGGCATCTGACATCAGTTTCCTCATATGTAAAGTGAGGATTATTATGTTCATCATTTGGCTGTTCAAATGGGAAAAGATAAATGAAAACACTATACAAAAATAAGTTATTATATATGACAAGGAGTTCATTTAATTCTCTCTTGTCTTAATCATTTTGTATGCTCAATGCCTGACATACAGTAACAATTCATTTTCAACTTCCAACTTTTTAATCTCTTTATTTTGTAGAATCTGATCAAAGGTTTTCTAAGCATTTTTATTTCAAGAGTGGGTTTCTGAGGCAGATTTCCTATTTATATAACTGTTATTCTTTTTTTAATATTTATTCATTTTTTCTGAGAGAGAGAAAGAGATAGCATAAGCGGGGGAAGGGCAGAGAGAGAGGGAGAAAGAGAATCCTAAGCGGGTCCCGCACTCTCAGCAAAGAGCCCGATGAGGGGCTCAAACCCAAGAATCGTGAGATCGTGACCTCAGCTGAAATCAAGAGTCAGATGCATAACCAACTGAGCCACCCAGAGGTCCCTATATAACTGTTACTCGATCTTTTCCCTTCTTTTTCACACATGAATTACACAAGCCCATGGAATCCCCCCTTCTCCTCCTCTTATACACACATTCGGGAGATGAGGACTGTTTGAGGTAATTTGCAATTCCATAACATTTCTTCACATTTTAGATAACATATATTTTAAATGTATACATATGTTTATTTAAAAATATGATTCTTTTAAAATAACCAACTCTGGGGGGTGCCTGAGTGGCTCAGCCAGTTAAGCACCAAACTCTTGATTTAAGCTCAGGTCATGATCTCACAGTTTGTGGGTTCGAACCTCACTCTGGGCTCTGTGCTGACAGCTCAGAGTCTGCTTGGGATTCTCTCTCTCTCTCTCTCTTTGCCCCTCCCCTGTTTGCATGTGTGTGCTCTTTCTCAAAAATAAAGGAACATTTAAAAATCTTTAATAAGGGGTGCCTCGGTGGCTCAGTTGGTTGAGCATCCGACTTCAGCTCAGGTCATGATCTCGCAATCTGTGATTTTGAGCCCCGCGTCGGGCTCTGTGCTGACAGGTCAAAGCCTGGAGCCTGCTTCTGATTCTGTGTCTCCCTGTCTCTCCACCCCTCCCTGACTCATGCTCTCTCTCTGTCTCAGAAATAAACATTAAAAACAAATCTTTAATAAAAAAGAAAAGAAAATAACTATTTCTATAGAGAATAAAAAAGTAAATTAAAATTAATTAATTAATAAATATATTAGTACATTATGAGAATTTGGGACCCTACATATAAAAGTACAAATTAAATTCTTTCATCTCACTGACTTGGGTACTTAATGTCTTGTGAGTAAATAAGAGATAATTTCTATCTTGTGAAACATAATCTGGAAAGGAAGGCAAACTTCCAAATATATTAACTACTATAACCCAAATAGCACAGAATTGTCCATAAATAATATTTAAATCTTTGGACCTAACTTCCAACCTCTTGGCTTCAGAATGCCTGGTTTGTTTTTTTGTTTGTTTGTTTGTTTGTTTTACTGGTATTGCTGATAATTTTGAAAATTTTTATTTTTTTAATTTTTAATATAATTTACTGTCAGATTGGTTCCATATAACACCCAGTGCTCATCCCAACAAGTGCCCTCCTCAATGCCCATCACCCACTTTCCCCTTTCCCCCACCCCCATCAACCTTCAGGTTTATCTATTTTTAACAATTTTGAAAAATTTTAGAAGCACTTCTCTGTGAACATGAATTGTTGCTGTTGGCACTCACCTTGGCTGGTGATGAGTCTACAAGTTTTGCCAAGCTGCCAGGTACTCTGAGGGTGGACTTTAGCTCCTGTGGGTTTTGCCTTGACCGTCTCCATCTGTAATGCTCAAAGTCAATGAGACTGGAGAGGCATTGCTTTTACCAGCAATAGAACTTTACTCTTAATTATGCTTGACACTTATTTGAGAGTGAGAAAGAGTCTTAGAGCAAAGTCGCTCTCCTCCCAAAAGTTTACAGTTTACAGTGATAAGGCTCTCCCTCAGGCCAGATCCCAATGGCCCTGCCGTGATCATGGTGGACAGCGGGTTGCTCGCCCCAGTCTGTCTTCATGGAAAGGCCTGCTGTGCAACAGTGAAGGGTATGGTCAGCAGGGAGCCTCCCGAGCTCAGTTCCTACAGGCTCTGCTTCAGCCACAGAGAACCGCTCACATCCAGGTCATACTCTTCCCAGGGCAGCTTGTCTTGCAAGACATCTCTGATGGGCAGTTTTTACCACAGAGCTCACTGTCGGGTTGACCAAGGTTTTGTCTAGCCTGCACCACAAATAAGTTGCTCCCACTACCCAATCCTGCTTACCCTTCCTTCCTTTCTTTAACAGTGTTGATCCCTAATAAACATTTTGCACACCAAATTCTGTCTCAAATCTGTTTCCAGAGAACCTTACCTTTGATGGCGGTTCTGCCCTAAAGTGGCTACTGCCTGCTTCTTCTGACACCAGGCCCACCACTGATTCCATTGCCAGCATCGTCTATGACGGATCTTTTTCAGTTCACCCAAGAAATAAAGCTTTTTGCAAGAGAAGAATCCTCTAGTGTTTGGCGTTGTTCGTGACACCTTGAGTCCTCAAAGGAGCTCTCCTCCCACATGCCCAAGAGGATAATCCTTTCAATGTGCTCACACTGTGGGAAACAAAAGTTGGCAAAAGCAGTTTTCTGCAAGAAATTCTTATTTTCTCTCTTGCAATTTCTCCTGTTCAAGAAAACCCAGGTCTAACAACTTGGGAAGATTTAGTGCCACAGAAAGGAAAATACAGTGACATATTTATATAGTGATACATATTAGTGACATAGGGTTTTAAGAAAGGGAATATCAGCACCACATTCATGCTTTAGACAGAGAATTATACCAATGGGATAGACAATAAATTGGGACCTGGTGGGGAGGGGGTTAGTTGAAAGTGAATAAAGACAGAGGGGTCAGATATAGGGTAATAAGCCAGCCTCTGTGACAGGTGGGTAACCTGGACTATAGAAACTATGAAGATAGAGTAGGAAGCTGAATATGAGTGAAATTTCAGTAACATGCGTCTGATTTTAGAACTTGAAGGGGAGGAAGGAGTCAAAGATGACTAAAGATTCTATTTGGAGCTAATGAAAAGATGATGATGCCATCCACAGAAATAGAGACAGAGAAAATAGGGCCATTTTGAGGGCAAGAGAATGAGGTTTGTGGGGGAAAAGCAGAGTTTAGTTGCCTGTAAGGAAACAATTGAATGGGCAGAGGCTAAAGTGGAGGTTCAGAATTACCCAATGAAAAGTACTGCTGAATCATATGGAACTACTTTCTTTACAGAACTTTCTTCATGTGGCAGTGGAGTGACCCAGGAAGATAGGTCTATGTGGTCAAAAAATGCCCGCAGTTGGTACACAAGTCCTGTTGATATCTTCCTGACTCAACTCAACTCTCAATGTCTATAATTTGGATACACACACACACACACACACACACACATATATGCAGAATTCAAGATGTGCCTCCAGTCATGCTGAAGAAGGAGTAATTCCGTAGATAATGCATCTGAAAGCAAGACAAGTAGGTATTGGGTAGAAGACTGAGCGCTGAAATGTTCTAGCTCTTAAAAGAAAAGAAAGAAAAGGACCAACCTCCCCCTACCCTCCCTCACCCCGCCACAAATCACCAAATAAAAGGTAGAGACTCATTATTTCCTATTCTCAGGAGAAGAGAGAACTGATGAATATTCTATTTCATCATCATTTGGGATCAGACTAAACTTGGGGAATGGGGTTCTGCCATCCTTTGACATCATTACATTAACAAAAGGAGAAAGCTTTTGACCCTAAATGAAAAATTTCTTTCCTGTCATTTAAATATTAGCCATTAAATCTCTGCTTCCTGGAATCTGAAATAAAAACTCCAAATCTCTTGGAAATATCTATGAAACACACCATTTTCATTCACAGTGTGTCTTCTTATGAAAATGTAGTGGATACCAATATAGTCCAGACTTTTTCCATCTGAAATGTGCGATAGCATAGCATTTAAAATGTACAGACTATTTGAAATACAACATTTCTGAAAAATTTTGGACCTAATAGTAGTCTTGCAAAAGCTAGCATTTATTGAGCACTTGTTATGTGTGAGTTGATATGCTTAAGTGACCTTTTTCTCCTCAGATCCAATGTTTAAAGGAGGTGTAATCATTGTCCCTCTTTTAAGAAAGGAGACAAATGAAACCAAAAGATTTTAAGTAAATCTCTCAAAGTCACAGAGCTTGTAAATGGAGGATACAAGATATAAAGACAGAACTGCCTGATTTCAGAACTTTTCTATCTTCACTACACAGTATGTTACCTTCCTTCGATGGCACACGAGTGGAAAGTAAAACATATATTTTGAGAAGTTCTGAATAAATTGTGGAAGAAAAGCAGTAGTTCCTTGTCACGATTGCTGTTGCTAATCGATGTGTTGTGAAAAAGCAATATGTAATAAATTTTCATACTTAATGGGTCCCAACATGCAGAGGATTTGGGGAGAACACTACTCTTTAAACATGTAATGACTCTTTGTGTGGGAAACCAAGATTTATTTCAGTTCAAAAGTGTGTCAATTACATATAGAGGTACAAAATGGTGGTTACTATGGCTAATTTTTAAGAGCTTTTTAATTTTCTTTAACTTTTTAAAAAAATTTTTGAGAGAGACAGAGCGTGAGCAGGGGAGGTGCAGAGAGAGAGGGAGACACAGAATCTGAAGCAGGCTCCAGGCTTTGAGTTGTCAGCACAGAGCGCAACACGGGGCTCAAACTCACGAACCATGAGATCATGACCTGAGCTGAAGTCGGACGCTCAACGGACTGAGCCACCCAGGCGTCCCAAGAACCTTTTAAAAGATAAATTATAAGGGATTGATTCCCATGATTTGAAATGGCCTATTTCCTTTTCATACCACTTTTGGGTAATTGGGGAATATTCAAAATAACAAAATTTTGAAATGTACCAGCCCCTAAGTTAAGGTCTGTGTTTTATAATGCTTTGAAATAATGAGTTAAAAGCTTGGACACCTTTATTCCAAAGTTGAGGCAACATACTTATGAGGCATTTCAACAGTTTCTATGGGACTCAGCAAGTTGTGACACTTTTCTGGCTAGTTGTTATGCCAGTGTAATATAACAGCAGAGATAGAATACTTTGGAGTTGGATACAGTATTAGTTACAGTAACATCAGATGCGATTAAAACAGAACAAAAGGCTACAAAGCATATGTCTCCAGCTCAAACCAAGTTTGCTCCAGCTCAGTTGGCAAAGCAAGGGGATAGCAGGAAGGACTGTGTTCCACGCAGTTATTCAAGGATCTAGGTTGATGCAGACTCAGCCAGCTTTACCACGTGGTACTGACATCCAGCTGATAGAAGATTTTAAATGGAGGTTTTAAGGAGTCAGGCTCTGAAGCTGTGCACATCACTTTCAATCGCATTCCATCGGCTAAAACCCAGTTACGTGGAGATGCTTTACCGTAAGCAGCTGGGAAATACAGTCTGTGGGGCCAGGACATGAGGACATGGGTGTTGGTACACCTATGTCAATCTATGACACAGACAAAGGTAGGTTTAAGTCTCAGCCTTGCCATCTGCTTCCCATACACTTGGGCATATTACTTAACTTTTACAGCTTCAGTTTCCTCTTTTGTAAAATGGTAGCAATAATAATTCATACTTTAACATTTTTGTAAGGATTAAATGTGATTTGCCTATAGTGCACTTGGCTCTGTATTTGGCAACGGGAGCTACATGGTAAATGTTAGCTATTGTCTTTTTGTGGATAAATGGTATTCAAGTACATCGTCTTGTGTTACAATGAAAACGATCAGAACTGAGTGGGGATGATCCAGGATCAGAAACTACTGACCAGATCTTAAGCAAAAGGCAAACTGTAATGCAGGTTTAGATTATTATTAAGTAACTAATAATGATAGTTGGCAGTTATGGAGTACTAGCTTGATAAAGATCTTCACATAGATCAAGTTACTCAACACTCACAGCGATATCATGATACAACTGCCATTGTCATACCTATTTTTTAGTTGAGGAAACAGAGATTTAGAAAAATTAAGTAATTTGCACAAATCCGCAACCAGAAAATTAGAGAAATGAGATTGAATTTATCTTATCAGATAGTTTATCTTACCAGAGACTTCAGGATCTAAATAACCATGAAAAAAGTCAGTAGTGGAATCTACGGTGAGGGAGATTCACCAAACAAGGTTTGAAGCTAAGAACAGATGTGAATGGAGTTGATCCAGTGTCCTGAAGGATTGTCAACTTTTCTCATCCAAGGCCAAGAATATAAAAAGTCGAATTCTAAACAAGGCCAGAGGTCCAGCTCACAGAATGAAGCAGGGAGACCACCATTAGCAACAACAACGTTCCCCACACAAAATTTTTGCCCACAGCAAAACAACTGCCAGGTCAAGCCTGGGGTCCTAATCACTCCTACCAAACCTGGAGGGATCACGATCAATGCCCCGCAGCCACCCGGAGTCATTAAAAGGATCTGAAGTTTGGCAAGCTGGAAACACCTCTAGGAACAGGCAAGTGCGGAAGTCGGCTCTTACTGACAATGAATGATTCCCACCTGTGGTGTGTGCTGAGAGGTGGGGAGGGAAGGGAGAGATACCATATGGGTATTGTGGGTTTTCCTCAGTTAGGGGCCCGTCACTACTTTCAGGGTTTGAATTGCACAGAGTACAGCCTCTGCTTGGGCAGGAAGCTGGGATCGAAACACGGTTCAGAGTTCCTCCTTTGAGCCATCAAAAGAAGATGATCTGCCACGCCAATGGATCCCTAGACACTTTACGGATAGTGCTCTCTCTTCAAATTTATATGTAGGCTTTTCATGGCATTCAGAAGTCAAAACACCATAATCATTTGCAGTTCTGTATGAGTGTGATTCAAAAAAGGAAGCGAATCAGATTTCCAGAAACATTTTGATACTAGATGAGTGTGGGGGTTCGTTGGGGAATGGAGGTGGAATGAGAATAAAAATGGCGATAGAAAACGTTGATGAAACAACTTCTGCCAACTGGAAGGTGGCGTATCTTGCGCAAAATAAGAAATATCCATCCAAGTACTACACGTAACCTTGCCACATATTTCAAAACTGGTAATAATGTCCCTGTGTTTTAGTCCCCAGGAAGTAATGACTGACATCATCACCTCCTGTTAATAACAATTCACGGTTTATTTTTTAGCCAACGAACAGTTTTTGCTCCATTTTTGAGCCAGAAGCTTGCTTAAAATTCACACACAGGCACACATGCAAAGTGTCTATGGACTTTAAGGATACCGATGCCATCGGCTTCCTTTCCATTTACAACTTAGAATCAAATAATGCACTTTAACAACAACACTGCGACAAACACCACAAGGAAAAGGGTGCTTGCCATTTGAAGGGAAACCGGAGCAAATCTGCAGCTAATGGGGCCATGCCGTAACTCCCCTGAGCTACACAAGAGCTGGGCATATCCCTGTGGACAGTAGCAATTACCTTCATTCTCCCTGATCTGAAGTAATCCTTGCTACATACGTCCCTCCTTGTGAGTGATGAGGCCCACTGTTTGCGGAGTCTAAGACCAAATGATCTTTCACAAGCAAAATTTAAACTTGAAATAGGATTCTCTGGCTCCTGATGCGGAGTCTATTTTTCTCGTGTACTTTATACATTCCCAAATCAGGCTCAGGCCGGCTACAGATGGTGCTGGTGTGTAATGAGAAGGGCTCTGAAGCTGCTCAACTCCCAGGGGAAGATTCGGTAATGGAACTAACTATGTATTGTCCACCTTATATACTAGATTTGATTTTGGACTATTTGCCCAACTGTGTTTGTTTATTTCTCGGCACTGGAGGGCTTCCATTAGCTAAGGGCTGATTGAACATAGACTGTGGAGTAAGAAGGAACACAACATTTTTTCCCCCTGAATGCTGATGTAATCCCTTTTCTTTCACTGACAATTGAGTAATGTTTGCCATTGGAAACTGTGTTAGAAATGAGCTGATATTTGCAGTCATTAGTGAAAAAGAATTGTTTTGATCCCAGGGAACAAAGTGAGCATTATTTTTTTGGATGACAATGTTGCAGAAGTTTGTGCCTAAAACTTGGGTATTCAGGACCATGAAAGAGAAACTGCTAACATTTTAAAGCTGAAAATTACCTTGTTTCAGTAAATCGAAAGATTAATATTTAAGACCTCATAAATTTTGCTCACAGAGCATAGCCAAATATTATTATCATAACGAAAACAAAAACCTCAACTCAGCAAATTAGTCACCAAAGACCACATGTAAATTGACATTTTAGTTTCTTAACTAATGGAATCATTTGTCATTTTACTGAAGCAGTTCATTATAAAAATAAATTAAGAATAAGTAAATTGTAGTCATAGCAATCATGATGAAATTATTAGTAATTACATTTACCGGCATGAAAGTTTTCTGCCTGCTTCTCATCAGCAGATGTTATTCAAAATAACTTTGGAAATAAACACTGATGTTGTATCAAGGTTGAAAAACACATAGTGCAAGGAAGAAAGAAAGTTGCTAATTAACATTAGGAAAATATTGTCTTTCCCTTTCAAATATACACAAGTTCAAGTCTCCAATTCGAATATCAAAATGAAGAAAATGAGAAAACTCTCTACTACCCTAACTAGCAAAAAGAAAATTAGAAAGCAGAGACCAGCTCATGCAATTTCTAAATAAATGAAAAGGAAATTACATTTCTCTGGGTAAATATTTACTTCCTAAAGCGTGCCAACAAAAGCTACGTTAGAAATGGGACACGGTAGTAACTAACTAACTTGCACTTAGTTGATTTAATTGGAAATGTGCTGTTTTTCCTTTTAAGCCTTTGCGTTAATTGTAGAATAAAGAATTTCCAATCTGATGTTCTAATTGCGCCTGGGATCTCGTATCCTGTTTACATATATATTGATCTGTCAGATGACCTCATATGTATCCAGGTAGGCCATATTAGGAAGAACATTTAACCCATTTTTACCATGATACTCAATAATAGAATGTTTCTATTTCTAGCTTTTTAAAAATAATTGTTATGCCTAACATGCAACGTATGCAGAGAAGCATCATGCTTCAGATTTGAAGTTTCAACTGGTAAAATTTCAGGTACAAAAATATAAAATATAATGATTTTTTAAATTTCATAAAATGTCATTTAAATCTTGACATGCAGAAAAAAATGTTATTGGCTAAAAATTACTTCTACTTCTATTCCATATAAGGCGTACACAGAAACTTTTCCTCGAATGGCTGTTGTTATTTCTAGCTAATGTTGATGTTAGTAAATTGATATAGCAAGATGATTTTTTTGGTCAAATTTGCTTGTCTACCTTACAAACATATGGAGTAACAAAAAAGGCAACTCTTCTTAATTCTCTTTACAAGAATGAAACATTTGTGATGCTTTTAAACTAGATTCAGTACGAAAATTTTAAAAAGTAAAATAGATTCAATAATTATAACTAATGTGTATCTTGGTATGACTTCTTCTTAAAAAGGAATAATGTTGGACCTCTCAGACCAAACATCTGGGATAATATTTGGAATTAGAAGGATCTGGTCTGGGAGTTTTATTTAAGTGAATTTAGGAAGACAGTGTTGTGACCAGATAGTGGAAATTGCCCATTCAGGTCGAATGGATTAGGCACCTA